>NC_072886.1:763051-839723 GCF_028858705.1 Grus americana | reverse complement strand
TAGGGTTAGGGTTAGGTTTGTTATAGTTGAATTGAGACAAATAGAGTCCAAAGTAAATTCAATCTGTATTTATTAAGGTAGGAAGCAAAAGCAGCGCTGGGCGGCCGGGGAGCCGCGGCTCCGCCAAGGGCTCGCGAATTCAAACAAGCTAAGCAGCCCCCCTTTATAGGTTGATTTTCGCGCCTTTCGGCTTCTTGGGTTATCGTGGCTCCTCCAAGTCTGGGTAGTTTGTTACAGAGATACAAGTTGTCATAGTAACATAGCACTGCAATTTGCAACATTTTGGTTAAGCCTCGCCAAACAGGATGTTCTCTGGTGCAGCATGGTGCAGAAAGATTGCTTTTTCTCATCTAACCCATTTTGATCACCAAATTACCTCCAATTCCTTATTACAGGTTCATGGTTGGGGTTAAGTTCAGTGTCAGCGTTAGGGTTAGAGGTTAGGAATGGGGTCAGCCTCCGGTTAAATCTTAGTCTATTTTTCATGGAGTTAGTCTTAGGGTTATGGTCAGGATTGTGGTTAGCATTTGGGTTAGGGTTAGGGTTAGGGTGAGGGTCAGAGTTAGGGCTAGGGTTATGGTCAGACTTAGGCTATTTTTGGCTGACTGTTAGGTTTTTAATGGTGAGGCTTAGGATTTGGCCTCAGGTTTGGGTAAGGGTCAGCTTGGGGTTTGGGTTAGAGGTTAGGGTTTGATTATGGTTAGGGTCAGCCTTAAGGTTCGGGTTAGTTTAAGGGTAAGCCTTCTGGTTCGGATTAGTGTTCGGGTCAGGCCCAGGGTACCAGTCAGGGGGACGCTTAGGCTATCTTTGGTTGACCGTAAGTATCGTAAGCGTTAGGGTTCAGGTTAGGCCTCGGATTAGTGTTTGGATCAGCCTTTGGGTTAGACTTAGGGTTAGGGTTAGCTTTAGGGTTGGGGTTAGGGCCGGGTTAGGTTTCAGGCTTAAGGTTAGTGTTAAGGTTAGGGTCAGGCTTATGGTTAGGGTTAGGCCCAGGGTCACAGTTAGGGTCAGGCTTAGGTTATTTTTACTTAAACTGTGAGGGTTAGGGTTAGTGTAGGCTTTAGGGTTAGGATCAGGGTTAGGCTTCGGCTATTTGTGATTGGACTGGAATGGTTGAAATTTTAGGGTCAGTCTTACAGTTAGGGTTAGGGTTAGAGTTAGGTTTAGAGTCAGGGTAGGATTATGGCTAGGGTTAGGGTTAGGGTCAGGCTTAGGGTATTTTTGATTGGACCGTAAGGCTTGTAAGTTTAAGGTTAGGGTTAGGATAAGGATTAGGTTCCGGTTTAGGTTTAGGGTTAGGGCCAGGTTTAGGGTTAGGGTTAGGGTCAGGGTCAGGGTCAGGCTTCGGGTATTTTTGATTGCACCATAAAGGTTGTAAGTTGAGGGTTCGGTTTAGTTTTAGCGTCACGGTTGTGGTTAGGGGTTAGGGTTTTGGTTAGAATGGGGTAAGGCTCAAGTCTTTTTCAGGCTCTTTTTCATTAGGTCATGGTTTGGGTTTAGGGTCAGGATAAGGTTAGGACGTGGGTTCGGGTTATGCCTAGGGTTTGGGTTATGGTTCGGATTAGGATTAGAGTCAGGCTTAGGGTATTTTTGATGAGACCATCAAGTTTGTAAATTTAGGGTTAGGGTTAGGGTCAGGGTAGGGTTAGGTCAAGGGTTAGGGTTAGGTTTAGGGTAATGGTTAGAGTTAGGGCAAGGATCAGGTTTAGGCGCAGGGTTAGGGTCAGGGTATGGTTAGTGTTGGGGTTAGGTTTAGGATTGGATTTCGGGTTGGTTTTAGGGTCAGGGTTAGGTCTTGGGTTATGGTTAGGGTCAGCCTTATGGTTAGTGTTAGGCTTAGGGTGAGGTTCAGTTTGACGGTATTTTTGATTGATTGGGCCATAAGGATTGTAAATTTAGGCTTAGGGTTAGGGTTAAGATTAGGCTTAGGATAGGTTTCGGGCTAGGGTTAGATTTCCTGTTAAGGTTAGCATTTTTGTTGGGGTTGGGGGTTAGGATTAGGATCCGAGTCGGGTTAGAGTAAGGGTCAGGGTTAGGGTTAGGGTTGGGATTAGGGTCAGGGTTTGGGTTAGGTTTACTCTCTAGGTTAATGTTAGGGCTAGGAATCCATTTGGGTTCTGTTCAGGGTTAGGGTTAATCTTAGGGTTAGGATTAGGGTCAGGCTTTGGGTATTTTTGATTGGACTGTAAGGGTTGTAAGTTTAGGGTTGGGATTAGGTTGAGTGTCAGGCTTAGGGTATTTTCTCTTTGACCCTATGGTTTGTAAGATTGAGGTTTTGGTTAGGCTCAGGTTATTTTTTGTTGTTACAGGGACCCAAGACATCTGATTGCAGTTTCGGTGCCCTCGTCCCTCTGCTCGGGCTCCATCTGCAGCTCCTGAAGGACTCTGTTCTCCCTGCAGGTCCTAGCCGATGGCTGGCAGTCCCAGGCAAGTACCTCAGGTGAAGTTCTCGGGGTGGCACTGGGGGTTACGGTCAGACAGAGGAACTCTGCCTGAAAACCTAAGATATTTTTAATATTTGAAAAAAGGACTGCCTTTTCATCAGCTGAAAGATCAAATACTTCCAACACAATGTCAGTGGAAATTCTACATACCCAAGAAACCAGGTTGTGTAAAAAAAACCCAAAACCCAAAAAACCCCAAAACCCAACGGTCTGGATGGGCGGGTCCAAAGAGTTCTGGTGAATGGACTTGAATCCATTTGGTGGCCAGTCCCAGAAGCGGTGTTTCCCAGGGCTCAGTACTGGGGCCAGGTCTCCTTAATATCTTTATCAATGATCTGGACGAGGGGCTCGAGTGTGCCCTCAGTAAGTTCGCAGACGACACCAAGTTGTGCGGGAGTGTTGATCTGCTGAAAGGTAGGAAGGGTCTGCAGAGGGATCTGCACAGGCTGGATCGATGGGCTGAGACCAGCTCTATGAGGTTTACCAAGGCTCAGTGCCGGGTCCTGCACTTGGCTCACAGCAACCCCAGGCAACGCTACAGGCTTGGGAAAGAAGAGCGGCTGGAAAGCTGCCTGGCGGAAAAGGACCTGGGGCTGTTGGTCGAGCGCCGGCTGAGGATGAGCCAGCAGCGTGCGCAGGTGGCCAAGGTGGCCAACAGCACCCTGGCTTGTAGGAGAAATCGTGTGGCCAGCGGGACTAGGGCAGTGATCGTCCCCCCCGTAGTCGGCACTGGTGAGGCCGCACCTCGAGAACTGTGTTCAGTTTTGGGCCCCTTGCTAGAAGAACGACATGGAGGTGCTGGAGCACGTCCAGAGAAGGGCAATGCAGCGGGTGAAGGGTCTAGAGAAGAAGTCTGATGAGGAGCGGCTGAGGGAACTGGGGTTGTTTAGCCCGGAGAAGAGGAGGCTGAGGGGAGACCTGATGGCTCTCTACAGCTCCCTCAAAGGAGGTGGTAGTGAGGTGGGCGTTGGTCTCTTCACCCAACTAACTAGCAAACGGACAAGAGAAAACGGTCTCAAGTTGCGTCAGGGGAGGTTTAGATTGGCTATGAGGAAAAATTTCTTCACCGACAGAGTGGTCAGGCGTTGGAACAGGCTGCCCAGAGAGGTGCTGGAGTCACCATCCCTGGAGGCGTTCAAAAGACGCGTAGACGTGGCACTTTGGGACGTGGTTTAGTAGACATGGTGGTGTCGGGTCAACGGTTGGACTTGATGATCTCAGAGGTCTTTTCCAACCTTCCGATTCCATGATTCTCTAATTAATGTTTGGGTTAGGGTTAGCGTCAGCCTTATGGTTAAGGTTAGGGTCAGGCTTCGGCTGTTTTTGATTGGACTGTTAGGGTAAGGTTTTGGGTGTTTTTGATTGGACCGTAAGGTTTGTAAATTTAGGGCTAGTGTAATGATTAGGGTTTGGATTCGGTTCAGCATTGGGGTCAGGTTTAGTGTCAGGGTTAGGGGTTGGGGTTTGGCCTGGGGTTACGTTGAGTCTCTGTGTTAGGGTTAGCATTAGGATTCGGGTTAGGGTCAGGTTTAGGGTATTTTTGATTGGCCCATAAGCGTTGTAAGTTTAGGGTTAGGGTTAGGATTAGGGTTAGGGTTAGGTTTGTTATAGTTGAATTGAGACAAATAGAGTCCAAAGTAAATTCAATCTGTATTTATTAAGGTAGGAAAGCAAAAGCAGCGCTGGGCGGCCGGGGGAGCCGCGGCTCCGCCAAGGGCTCGCGAATTCAAACAAGCTAAGCAGCCCCCTTTATAGGTTGATTTTTGCGCCTTTCGGCTTCTTGGGTTATCGTGGCTCCTCCAAGTCTGGGTAGTTTGTTACAGAGATACAAGTTGTCATAGTAACATAGCACTGCAATTTGCAACATTTTGGTTAAGCCTCGCCAAACAGGATGTTCTCTGGTGCAGCATGGTGCAGAAAGATTGCTTTTTCTCATCTAACCCATTTTGATCACCAAATTACCTCCAATTCCTTATTACAGGTTCATGGTTGGGGTTAAGTTCAGTGTCAGCGTTAGGGTTAGAGGTTAGGAATGGGGTCAGCCTCCGGTTAAATCTTAGTCTATTTTTCATGGAGTTAGTCTTAGGGTTATGGTCAGGATTGTGGTTAGCATTTGGGTTAGGGTCAGGGATCTTGTTAGGGTGAGGGTCAGAGTTAGGGCTAGGGTTATGGTCAGACTTAGGCTATTTTTGGCTGACTGTTAGGTTTTTAATGGTGAGGCTTAGGATTTGGCCTCAGGTTTGGGTAAGGGTCAGCTTGGGGTTTGGGTTAGAGGTTAGGGTTTGATTATGGTTAGGGTCAGCCTTAAGGTTCGGGTTAGTTTAAGGGTAAGCCTTCTGGTTCGGATTAGTGTTCGGGTCAGGCCCAGGGTACCAGTCAGGGGGACGCTTAGGCTATCTTTGGTTGACCGTAAGTATCGTAAGCGTTAGGGTTCAGGTTAGGCCTCGGATTAGTGTTTGGATCAGCCTTGGGTTAGACTTAGGGTTAGGGTTAGCTTTAGGGTTGGGGTTAGGGCCGGGTTAGGTTTCAGGCTTAAGGTTAGTGTTAAGGTTAGGGTCAGGCTTATGGTTAGGGTTAGGCCCAGGGTCACAGTTAGGGTCAGGCTTAGGTTATTTTTACTTAAACTGTGAGGGTTAGGGTTAGTGTAGGCTTTAGGGTTAGGATCAGGGTTAGGCTTCGGCTATTTGTGATTGGACTGGAATGGTTGAAATTTTAGGGTCAGTCTTACAGTTAGGGTTAGGGTTAGAGTTAGGTTTAGAGTCAGGGTAGGATTATGGCTAGGGTTAGGGTTAGGGTCAGGCTTAGGGTATTTTTGATTGGACCGTAAGGCTTGTAAGTTTAAGGTTAGGGTTAGGATAAGGATTAGGTTCCGGTTTAGGTTTAGGGTTAGGGCCAGGTTTAGGGTTAGGGTTAGGGTCAGGGTCAGGGTCAGGCTTCGGGTATTTTTGATTGCACCATAAAGGTTGTAAGTTGAGGGTTCGGTTTAGTTTTAGCGTCACGGTTGTGGTTAGGGGTTAGGGTTTTGGTTAGAATGGGGTAAGGCTCAAGTCTTTTTCAGGCTCTTTTTCATTAGGTCATGGTTTGGGTTTAGGGTCAGGATAAGGTTAGGACGTGGGTTCGGGTTATGCCTAGGGTTTGGGTTATGGTTCGGATTAGGATTAGAGTCAGGCTTAGGGTATTTTTGATGAGACCATCAAGTTTGTAAATTTAGGGTTAGGGTTAGGGTTAGGGTCAGGGTAGGGTTAGGTCAAGGGTTAGGGTTAGGTTTAGGGTAATGGTTAGAGTTAGGGCAAGGATCAGGTTTAGGCGCAGGGTTAGGGTCAGGGTATGGTTAGTGTTGGGGTTAGGTTTAGGATTGGATTTCGGGTTGGTTTTAGGGTCAGGGTTAGGTCTTGGGTTATGGTTAGGGTCAGCCTTATGGTTAGTGTTAGGCTTAGGGTGAGGTTCAGTTTGACGGTATTTTTGATTGATTGGGCCATAAGGATTGTAAATTTAGGCTTAGGGTTAGGGTTAAGATTAGGCTTAGGATAGGTTTCGGGCTAGGGTTAGATTTCCTGTTAAGGTTAGCATTTTTGTTGGGGTTGGGGGTTAGGATTAGGATCCGAGTCGGGTTTAGAGTAAGGGTCAGGGTTAGGGTTAGGGTTGGGATTAGGGTCAGGGTTTGGGTTAGGTTTACTCTCTAGGTTAATGTTTGGGCTAGGAATCCATTTGGGTTCTGTTCAGGGTTAGGGTTAATCTTAGGGTTAGGATTAGGGTCAGGCTTTGGGTATTTTTGATTGGACTGTAAGGGTTGTAAGTTTAGGGTTGGGATTAGGTTGAGTGTCAGGCTTAGGGTATTTTCTCTTTGACCCTATGGTTTGTAAGATTGAGGTTTTGGTTAGGCTCAGGTTATTTTTTGTTATTACAGGGACCCAAGACATCTGATTGCAGTTTCGGTGCCCTCGTCCCTCTGCTCGGGCTCCATCTGCAGCTCCTGAAGGACTCTGTTCTCCCTGCAGGTCCTAGCCGATGGCTGGCAGTCCCAGGCAAGTACCTCAGGTGAAGTTCTCGGGGTGGCACTGGGGGTTACGGTCAGACAGAGGAACTCTGCCTGAAAACCTAAGATATTTTTAATATTTGAAAAAAAGGACTGCCTTTTCATCAGCTGAAAGATCAAATACTTCCAACACAATGTCAGTGGAAATTCTACATACCCAAGAAACCAGGTTGTGTAAAAAAAACCCAAAACCCAAAAAACCCCCAAACCCAACGGTCTGGATGGGCGGGTCCAAAGAGTTCTGGTGAATGGACTTGAATCCATTTGGTGGCCAGTCCCAGAAGCGGTGTTTCCCAGGGCTCAGTACTGGGGCCAGGTCTCCTTAATATCTTTATCAATGATCTGGACGAGGGGCTCGAGTGTGCCCTCAGTAAGTTCGCAGACGACACCAAGTTGTGCGGGAGTGTTGATCTGCTGAAAGGTAGGAAGGGTCTGCAGAGGGATCTGCACAGGCTGGATCGATGGGCTGAGACCAGCTCTATGAGGTTTACCAAGGCTCAGTGCCGGGTCCTGCACTTGGCTCACAGCAACCCCAGGCAACGCTACAGGCTTGGGAAAGAAGAGCGGCTGGAAAGCTGCCTGGCGGAAAAGGACCTGGGGCTGTTGGTCGAGCGCCGGCTGAGGATGAGCCAGCAGCGTGCGCAGGTGGCCAAGGTGGCCAACAGCACCCTGGCTTGTAGGAGAAATCGTGTGGCCAGCGGGACTAGGGCAGTGATCGTCCCCCCGTAGTCGGCACTGGTGAGGCCGCACCTCGAGAACACTGTGTTCAGTTTTGGGCCCCTTGCTAGAAGAACGACATGGAGGTGCTGGAGCACGTCCAGAGAAGGGCAATGCAGCGGGTGAAGGGTCTAGAGAAGAAGTCTGATGAGGAGCGGCTGAGGGAACTGGGGTTGTTTAGCCCGGAGAAGAGGAGGCTGAGGGGAGACCTGATGGCTCTCTACAGCTCCCTCAAAGGAGGTGGTAGTGAGGTGGGCGTTGGTCTCTTCACCCAACTAACTAGCAAACGGACAAGAGAAAACGGTCTCAAGTTGCGTCAGGGGAGGTTTAGATTGGCTATGAGGAAAAATTTCTTCACCGACAGAGTGGTCAGGCGTTGGAACAGGCTGCCCAGAGAGGTGCTGGAGTCACCATCCCTGGAGGCGTTCAAAAGACGCGTAGACGTGGCACTTTGGGACATGGTTTAGTAGACATGGTGGTGTCGGGTCAACGGTTGGACTTGATGATCTCAGAGGTCTTTTCCAACCTTCCGATTCCATGATTCTCTAATTAATGTTTGGGTTAGGGTTAGCGTCAGCCTTATGGTTAAGGTTAGGGTCAGGCTTCGGCTGTTTTTGATTGGACTGTTAGGGTAAGGTTTTGGGTGTTTTTGATTGGACCGTAAGGTTTGTAAATTTAGGGCTAGTGTAATGATTAGGGTTTGGATTCGGTTCAGCATTGGGGTCAGGTTTAGTGTCAGGGTTAGGGGTTGGGGTTTGGGTGGGGTTACGGTGAGTCTCTGTGTTAGGGTTAGCATTAGGATTCGGGTTAGGGTCAGGTTTAGGGTATTTTTGATTGGCCCATAAGCGTTGTAAGTTTAGGGTTAGGGTTAGGATTAGGGTTAGGGGTTAGGTTTGTTATAGTTGAATTGAGACAAATAGAGTCCAAAGTAAATTCAATCTGTATTTATTAAGGTAGGAAAGCAAAAGCAGCGCTGGGCGGCCGGGGAGCCGCGGCTCCGCCAAGGGCTCGCGAATTCAAACAAGCTAAGCAGCCCCCTTTATAGGTTGATTTTTGCGCCTTTCGGCTTCTTGGGTTATCGTGGCTCCTCCAAGTCTGGGTAGTTTGTTACAGAGATACAAGTTGTCATAGTAACATAGCACTGCAATTTGCAACATTTTGGTTAAGCCTCGCCAAACAGGATGTTCTCTGGTGCAGCATGGTGCAGAAAGATTGCTTTTTCTCATCTAACCCATTTTGATCACCAAATTACCTCCAATTCCTTATTACAGGTTCATGGTTGGGGTTAAGTTCAGTGTCAGCGTTAGGGTTAGAGGTTAGGAATGGGGTCAGCCTCCGGTTAAATCTTAGTCTATTTTTCATGGAGTTAGTCTTAGGGTTATGGTCAGGATTGTGGTTAGCATTTGGGTTAGGGTCAGGGATCTTGTTAGGGTGAGGGTCAGAGTTAGGGCTAGGGTTATGGTCAGACTTAGGCTATTTTTGGCTGACTGTTAGGTTTTTAATGGTGAGGCTTAGGATTTGGCCTCAGGTTTGGGTAAGGGTCAGCTTGGGGTTTGGGTTATAGGTTAGGGTTTGATTATGGTTAGGGTCAGCCTTAAGGTTCGGGTTAGTTTAAGGGTAAGCCTTCTGGTTCGGATTAGTGTTCGGGTCAGGCCCAGGGTACCAGTCAGGGGGACGCTTAGGCTATCTTTGGTTGACCGTAAGTATCGTAAGCGTTAGGGTTCAGGTTAGGCCTCGGATTAGTGTTTGGATCAGCCTTTGGGTTAGACTTAGGGTTAGGGTTAGCTTTAGGGTTGGGGTTAGGGCCGGGTTAGGTTTCAGGCTTAAGGTTAGTGTTAAGGTTAGGGTCAGGCTTATGGTTAGGGTTAGGCCCAGGGTCACAGTTAGGGTCAGGCTTAGGTTATTTTTACTTAAACTGTGAGGGTTAGGGTTAGTGTAGGCTTTAGGGTTAGGATCAGGGTTAGGCTTCGGCTATTTGTGATTGGACTGGAATGGTTGAAATTTTAGGGTCAGTCTTACAGTTAGGGTTAGGGTTAGAGTTAGGTTTAGAGTCAGGGTAGGATTATGGCTAGGGTTAGGGTTAGGGTCAGGCTTAGGGTATTTTTGATTGGACCGTAAGGCTTGTAAGTTTAAGGTTAGGGTTAGGATAAGGATTAGGTTCCGGTTTAGGTTTAGGGTTAGGGCCAGGTTTAGGGTTAGGGTTAGGGTCAGGGTCAGGGTCAGGCTTCGGGTATTTTTGATTGCACCATAAAGGTTGTAAGTTGAGGGTTCGGTTTAGTTTTAGCGTCACGGTTGTGGTTAGGGGTTAGGGTTTTGGTTAGAATGGGGTAAGGCTCAAGTCTTTTTCAGGCTCTTTTTCATTAGGTCATGGTTTGGGTTTAGGGTCAGGATAAGGTTAGGACGTGGGTTCGGGTTATGCCTAGGGTTTGGGTTATGGTTCGGATTAGGATTAGAGTCAGGCTTAGGGTATTTTTGATGAGACCATCAAGTTTGTAAATTTAGGGTTAGGGTTAGGGTTAGGGTTAGGGTAGGGTTAGGTCAAGGGTTAGGGTTAGGTTTAGGGTAATGGTTAGAGTTAGGGCAAGGATCAGGTTTAGGCGCAGGGTTAGGGTCAGGGTATGGTTAGTGTTGGGGTTAGGTTTAGGATTGGATTTCGGGTTGGTTTTAGGGTCAGGGTTAGGTCTTGGGTTATGGTTAGGGTCAGCCTTATGGTTAGTGTTAGGCTTAGGGTGAGGTTCAGTTTGACGGTATTTTTGATTGATTGGGCCATAAGGATTGTAAATTTAGGCTTAGGGTTAGGGTTAAGATTAGGCTTAGGATAGGTTTCGGGCTAGGGTTAGATTTCCTGTTAAGGTTAGCATTTTTGTTGGGGTTGGGGGTTAGGATTAGGATCCGAGTCGGGTTTAGAGTAAGGGTCAGGGTTAGGGTTAGGGTTGGGATTAGGGTCAGGGTTTGGGTTAGGTTTACTCTCTAGGTTAATGTTTGGGCTAGGAATCCATTTGGGTTCTGTTCAGGGTTAGGGTTAATCTTAGGGTTAGGATTAGGGTCAGGCTTTGGGTATTTTTGATTGGACTGTAAGGGTTGTAAGTTTAGGGTTGGGATTAGGTTGAGTGTCAGGCTTAGGGTATTTTCTCTTTGACCCTATGGTTTGTAAGATTGAGGTTTTGGTTAGGCTCAGGTTATTTTTTGTTATTACAGGGACCCAAGACATCTGATTGCAGTTTCGGTGCCCTCGTCCCTCTGCTCGGGCTCCATCTGCAGCTCCTGAAGGACTCTGTTCTCCCTGCAGGTCCTAGCCGATGGCTGGCAGTCCCAGGCAAGTACCTCAGGTGAAGTTCTCGGGGTGGCACTGGGGGTTACGGTCAGACAGAGGAACTCTGCCTGAAAACCTAAGATATTTTTAATATTTGAAAAAAAGGACTGCCTTTTCATCAGCTGAAAGATCAAATACTTCCAACACAATGTCAGTGGAAATTCTACATACCCAAGAAACCAGGTTGTGTAAAAAAAAACCCAAAACCCAAAAAACCCCAAAACCCAACGGTCTGGATGGGCGGGTCCAAAGAGTTCTGGTGAATGGACTTGAATCCATTTGGTGGCCAGTCCCAGAAGCGGTGTTTCCCAGGGCTCAGTACTGGGGCCAGGTCTCCTTAATATCTTTATCAATGATCTGGACGAGGGGCTCGAGTGTGCCCTCAGTAAGTTCGCAGACGACACCAAGTTGTGCGGGAGTGTTGATCTGCTGAAAGGTAGGAAGGGTCTGCAGAGGGATCTGCACAGGCTGGATCGATGGGCTGAGACCAGCTCTATGAGGTTTACCAAGGCTCAGTGCCGGGTCCTGCACTTGGCTCACAGCAACCCCAGGCAACGCTACAGGCTTGGGAAAGAAGAGCGGCTGGAAAGCTGCCTGGCGGAAAAGGACCTGGGGCTGTTGGTCGAGCGCCGGCTGAGGATGAGCCAGCAGCGTGCGCAGGTGGCCAAGGTGGCCAACAGCACCCTGGCTTGTAGGAGAAATCGTGTGGCCAGCGGGACTAGGGCAGTGATCGTCCCCCCGTAGTCGGCACTGGTGAGGCCGCACCTCGAGAAACTGTGTTCAGTTTTGGGCCCCTTGCTAGAAGAACGACATGGAGGTGCTGGAGCACGTCCAGAGAAGGGCAATGCAGCGGGTGAAGGGTCTAGAGAAGAAGTCTGATGAGGAGCGGCTGAGGGAACTGGGGTTGTTTAGCCCGGAGAAGAGGAGGCTGAGGGGAGACCTGATGGCTCTCTACAGCTCCCTCAAAGGAGGTGGTAGTGAGGTGGGCGTTGGTCTCTTCACCCAACTAACTAGCAAACGGACAAGAGAAAACGGTCTCAAGTTGCGTCAGGGGAGGTTTAGATTGGCTATGAGGAAAAATTTCTTCACCGACAGAGTGGTCAGGCGTTGGAACAGGCTGCCCAGAGAGGTGCTGGAGTCACCATCCCTGGAGGCGTTCAAAAGACGCGTAGACGTGGCACTTTGGGACATGGTTTAGTAGACATGGTGGTGTCGGGTCAACGGTTGGACTTGATGATCTCAGAGGTCTTTTCCAACCTTCCGATTCCATGATTCTCTAATTAATGTTTGGGTTAGGGTTAGCGTCAGCCTTATGGTTAAGGTTAGGGTCAGGCTTCGGCTGTTTTTGATTGGACTGTTAGGGTAAGGTTTTGGGTGTTTTTGATTGGACCGTAAGGTTTGTAAATTTAGGGCTAGTGTAATGATTAGGGTTTGGATTCGGTTCAGCATTGGGGTCAGGTTTAGTGTCAGGGTTAGGGGTTGGGGTTTGGCCTGGGGTTACGGTGAGTCTCTGTGTTAGGGTTAGCATTAGGATTCGGGTTAGGGTCAGGTTTAGGGTATTTTTGATTGGCCCATAAGCGTTGTAAGTTTAGGGTTAGGGTTAGGATTAGGGTTAGGGTTAGGTTTGTTATAGTTGAATTGAGACAAATAGAGTCCAAAGTAAATTCAATCTGTATTTATTAAGGTAGGAAAGCAAAAGCAGCGCTGGGCGGCCGGGGAGCCGCGGCTCCGCCAAGGGCTCGCGAATTCAAACAAGCTAAGCAGCCCCCTTTATAGGTTGATTTTTGCGCCTTTCGGCTTCTTGGGTTATCGTGGCTCCTCCAAGTCTGGGTAGTTTGTTACAGAGATACAAGTTGTCATAGTAACATAGCACTGCAATTTGCAACATTTTGGTTAAGCCTCGCCAAACAGGATGTTCTCTGGTGCAGCATGGTGCAGAAAGATTGCTTTTTCTCATCTAACCCATTTTGATCACCAAATTACCTCCAATTCCTTATTACAGGTTCATGGTTGGGGTTAAGTTCAGTGTCAGCGTTAGGGTTAGAGGTTAGGAATGGGGTCAGCCTCCGGTTAAATCTTAGTCTATTTTTCATGGAGTTAGTCTTAGGGTTATGGTCAGGATTGTGGTTAGCATTTGGGTTAGGGTCAGGGATCTTGTTAGGGTGAGGGTCAGAGTTAGGGCTAGGGTTATGGTCAGACTTAGGCTATTTTTGGCTGACTGTTAGGTTTTTAATGGTGAGGCTTAGGATTTGGCCTCAGGTTTGGGTAAGGGTCAGCTTGGGGTTTGGGTTATAGGTTAGGGTTTGATTATGGTTAGGGTCAGCCTTAAGGTTCGGGTTAGTTTAAGGGTAAGCCTTCTGGTTCGGATTAGTGTTCGGGTCAGGCCCAGGGTACCAGTCAGGGGGACGCTTAGGCTATCTTTGGTTGACCGTAAGTATCGTAAGCGTTAGGGTTCAGGTTAGGCCTCGGATTAGTGTTTGGATCAGCCTTTGGGTTAGACTTAGGGTTAGGGTTAGCTTTAGGGTTGGGGTTAGGGCCGGGTTAGGTTTCAGGCTTAAGGTTAGTGTTAAGGTTAGGGTCAGGCTTATGGTTAGGGTTAGGCCCAGGGTCACAGTTAGGGTCAGGCTTAGGTTATTTTTACTTAAACTGTGAGGGTTAGGGTTAGTGTAGGCTTTAGGGTTAGGATCAGGGTTAGGCTTCGGCTATTTGTGATTGGACTGGAATGGTTGAAATTTTAGGGTCAGTCTTACAGTTAGGGTTAGGGTTAGAGTTAGGTTTAGAGTCAGGGTAGGATTATGGCTAGGGTTAGGGTTAGGGTCAGGCTTAGGGTATTTTTGATTGGACCGTAAGGCTTGTAAGTTTAAGGTTAGGGTTAGGATAAGGATTAGGTTCCGGTTTAGGTTTAGGGTTAGGGCCAGGTTTAGGGTTAGGGTTAGGGTCAGGGTCAGGGTCAGGCTTCGGGTATTTTTGATTGCACCATAAAGGTTGTAAGTTGAGGGTTCGGTTTAGTTTTAGCGTCACGGTTGTGGTTAGGGGTTAGGGTTTTGGTTAGAATGGGGTAAGGCTCAAGTCTTTTTCAGGCTCTTTTTCATTAGGTCATGGTTTGGGTTTAGGGTCAGGATAAGGTTAGGACGTGGGTTCGGGTTATGCCTAGGGTTTGGGTTATGGTTCGGATTAGGATTAGAGTCAGGCTTAGGGTATTTTTGATGAGACCATCAAGTTTGTAAATTTAGGGTTAGGGTTAGGGTTAGGGTCAGGGTAGGGTTAGGTCAAGGGTTAGGGTTAGGTTTAGGGTAATGGTTAGAGTTAGGGCAAGGATCAGGTTTAGGCGCAGGGTTAGGGTCAGGGTATGGTTAGTGTTGGGGTTAGGTTTAGGATTGGATTTCGGGTTGGTTTTAGGGTCAGGGTTAGGTCTTGGGTTATGGTTAGGGTCAGCCTTATGGTTAGTGTTAGGCTTAGGGTGAGGTTCAGTTTGACGGTATTTTTGATTGATTGGGCCATAAGGATTGTAAATTTAGGCTTAGGGTTAGGGTTAAGATTAGGCTTAGGATAGGTTTCGGGCTAGGGTTAGATTTCCTGTTAAGGTTAGCATTTTTGTTGGGGTTGGGGGTTAGGATTAGGATCCGAGTCGGGTTTAGAGTAAGGGTCAGGGTTAGGGTTAGGGTTGGGATTAGGGTCAGGGTTTGGGTTAGGTTTACTCTCTAGGTTAATGTTTGGGCTAGGAATCCATTTGGGTTCTGTTCAGGGTTAGGGTTAATCTTAGGGTTAGGATTAGGGTCAGGCTTTGGGTATTTTTGATTGGACTGTAAGGGTTGTAAGTTTAGGGTTGGGATTAGGTTGAGTGTCAGGCTTAGGGTATTTTCTCTTTGACCCTATGGTTTGTAAGATTGAGGTTTTGGTTAGGCTCAGGTTATTTTTTGTTATTACAGGGACCCAAGACATCTGATTGCAGTTTCGGTGCCCTCGTCCCTCTGCTCGGGCTCCATCTGCAGCTCCTGAAGGACTCTGTTCTCCCTGCAGGTCCTAGCCGATGGCTGGCAGTCCCAGGCAAGTACCTCAGATGAAGTTCTCGGGGTGGCACTGGGGGTTACGGTCAGACAGAGGAACTCTGCCTGAAAACCTAAGATATTTTTAATATTTGAAAAAAAGGACTGCCTTTTCATCAGCTGAAAGATCAAATACTTCCAACACAATGTCAGTGGAAATTCTACATACCCAAGAAACCAGGTTGTGTAAAAAAAACCCAAAACCCAAAAAACCCCAAAACCCAACGGTCTGGATGGGCGGGTCCAAAGAGTTCTGGTGAATGGACTTGAATCCATTTGGTGGCCAGTCCCAGAAGCGGTGTTTCCCAGGGCTCAGTACTGGGGCCAGGTCTCCTTAATATCTTTATCAATGATCTGGACGAGGGGCTCGAGTGTGCCCTCAGTAAGTTCGCAGACGACACCAAGTTGTGCGGGAGTGTTGATCTGCTGAAAGGTAGGAAGGGTCTGCAGAGGGATCTGCACAGGCTGGATCGATGGGCTGAGACCAGCTCTATGAGGTTTACCAAGGCTCAGTGCCGGGTCCTGCACTTGGCTCACAGCAACCCCAGGCAACGCTACAGGCTTGGGAAAGAAGAGCGGCTGGAAAGCTGCCTGGCGGAAAAGGACCTGGGGCTGTTGGTCGAGCGCCGGCTGAGGATGAGCCAGCAGCGTGCGCAGGTGGCCAAGGTGGCCAACAGCACCCTGGCTTGTAGGAGAAATCGTGTGGCCAGCGGGACTAGGGCAGTGATCGTCCCCCCGTAGTCGGCACTGGTGAGGCCGCACCTCGAGAAACTGTGTTCAGTTTTGGGCCCCTTGCTAGAAGAACGACATGGAGGTGCTGGAGCACGTCCAGAGAAGGGCAATGCAGCGGGTGAAGGGTCTAGAGAAGAAGTCTGATGAGGAGCGGCTGAGGGAACTGGGGTTGTTTAGCCCGGAGAAGAGGAGGCTGAGGGGAGACCTGATGGCTCTCTACAGCTCCCTCAAAGGAGGTGGTAGTGAGGTGGGCGTTGGTCTCTTCACCCAACTAACTAGCAAACGGACAAGAGAAAACGGTCTCAAGTTGCGTCAGGGGAGGTTTAGATTGGCTATGAGGAAAAATTTCTTCACCGACAGAGTGGTCAGGCGTTGGAACAGGCTGCCCAGAGAGGTGCTGGAGTCACCATCCCTGGAGGCGTTCAAAAGACGCGTAGACGTGGCACTTTGGGACATGGTTTAGTAGACATGGTGGTGTCGGGTCAACGGTTGGACTTGATGATCTCAGAGGTCTTTTCCAACCTTCCGATTCCATGATTCTCTAATTAATGTTTGGGTTAGGGTTAGCGTCAGCCTTATGGTTAAGGTTAGGGTCAGGCTTCGGCTGTTTTTGATTGGACTGTTAGGGTAAGGTTTTGGGTGTTTTTGATTGGACCGTAAGGTTTGTAAATTTAGGGCTAGTGTAATGATTAGGGTTTGGATTCGGTTCAGCATTGGGGTCAGGTTTAGTGTCAGGGTTAGGGGTTGGGGTTTGGCCTGGGGTTACGGTGAGTCTCTGTGTTAGGGTTAGCATTAGGATTCGGGTTAGGGTCAGGTTTAGGGTATTTTTGATTGGCCCATAAGCGTTGTAAGTTTAGGGTTAGGGTTAGGATTAGGGTTAGGGTTAGGTTTGTTATAGTTGAATTGAGACAAATAGAGTCCAAAGTAAATTCAATCTGTATTTATTAAGGTAGGAAAGCAAAAGCAGCGCTGGGCGGCCGGGGAGCCGCGGCTCCGCCAAGGGCTCGCGAATTCAAACAAGCTAAGCAGCCCCCTTTATAGGTTGATTTTTGCGCCTTTCGGCTTCTTGGGTTATCGTGGCTCCTCCAAGTCTGGGTAGTTTGTTACAGAGATACAAGTTGTCATAGTAACATAGCACTGCAATTTGCAACATTTTGGTTAAGCCTCGCCAAACAGGATGTTCTCTGGTGCAGCATGGTGCAGAAAGATTGCTTTTTCTCATCTAACCCATTTTGATCACCAAATTACCTCCAATTCCTTATTACAGGTTCATGGTTGGGGTTAAGTTCAGTGTCAGCGTTAGGGTTAGAGGTTAGGAATGGGGTCAGCCTCCGGTTAAATCTTAGTCTATTTTTCATGGAGTTAGTCTTAGGGTTATGGTCAGGATTGTGGTTAGCATTTGGGTTAGGGTCAGGGATCTTGTTAGGGTGAGGGTCAGAGTTAGGGCTAGGGTTATGGTCAGACTTAGGCTATTTTTGGCTGACTGTTAGGTTTTTAATGGTGAGGCTTAGGATTTGGCCTCAGGTTTGGGTAAGGGTCAGCTTGGGGTTTGGGTTATAGGTTAGGGTTTGATTATGGTTAGGGTCAGCCTTAAGGTTCGGGTTAGTTTAAGGGTAAGCCTTCTGGTTCGGATTAGTGTTCGGGTCAGGCCCAGGGTACCAGTCAGGGGGACGCTTAGGCTATCTTTGGTTGACCGTAAGTATCGTAAGCGTTAGGGTTCAGGTTAGGCCTCGGATTAGTGTTTGGATCAGCCTTTGGGTTAGACTTAGGGTTAGGGTTAGCTTTAGGGTTGGGGTTAGGGCCGGGTTAGGTTTCAGGCTTAAGGTTAGTGTTAAGGTTAGGGTCAGGCTTATGGTTAGGGTTAGGCCCAGGGTCACAGTTAGGGTCAGGCTTAGGTTATTTTTACTTAAACTGTGAGGGTTAGGGTTAGTGTAGGCTTTAGGGTTAGGATCAGGGTTAGGCTTCGGCTATTTGTGATTGGACTGGAATGGTTGAAATTTTAGGGTCAGTCTTACAGTTAGGGTTAGGGTTAGAGTTAGGTTTAGAGTCAGGGTAGGATTATGGCTAGGGTTAGGGTTAGGGTCAGGCTTAGGGTATTTTTGATTGGACCGTAAGGCTTGTAAGTTTAAGGTTAGGGTTAGGATAAGGATTAGGTTCCGGTTTAGGTTTAGGGTTAGGGCCAGGTTTAGGGTTAGGGTTAGGGTCAGGGTCAGGGTCAGGCTTCGGGTATTTTTGATTGCACCATAAAGGTTGTAAGTTGAGGGTTCGGTTTAGTTTTAGCGTCACGGTTGTGGTTAGGGGTTAGGGTTTTGGTTAGAATGGGGTAAGGCTCAAGTCTTTTTCAGGCTCTTTTTCATTAGGTCATGGTTTGGGTTTAGGGTCAGGATAAGGTTAGGACGTGGGTTCGGGTTATGCCTAGGGTTTGGGTTATGGTTCGGATTAGGATTAGAGTCAGGCTTAGGGTATTTTTGATGAGACCATCAAGTTTGTAAATTTAGGGTTAGGGTTAGGGTTAGGGTCAGGGTAGGGTTAGGTCAAGGGTTAGGGTTAGGTTTAGGGTAATGGTTAGAGTTAGGGCAAGGATCAGGTTTAGGCGCAGGGTTAGGGTCAGGGTATGGTTAGTGTTGGGGTTAGGTTTAGGATTGGATTTCGGGTTGGTTTTAGGGTCAGGGTTAGGTCTTGGGTTATGGTTAGGGTCAGCCTTATGGTTAGTGTTAGGCTTAGGGTGAGGTTCAGTTTGACGGTATTTTTGATTGATTGGGCCATAAGGATTGTAAATTTAGGCTTAGGGTTAGGGTTAAGATTAGGCTTAGGATAGGTTTCGGGCTAGGGTTAGATTTCCTGTTAAGGTTAGCATTTTTGTTGGGGTTGGGGGTTAGGATTAGGATCCGAGTCGGGTTTAGAGTAAGGGTCAGGGTTAGGGTTAGGGTTGGGATTAGGGTCAGGGTTTGGGTTAGGTTTACTCTCTAGGTTAATGTTTGGGCTAGGAATCCATTTGGGTTCTGTTCAGGGTTAGGGTTAATCTTAGGGTTAGGATTAGGGTCAGGCTTTGGGTATTTTTGATTGGACTGTAAGGGTTGTAAGTTTAGGGTTGGGATTAGGTTGAGTGTCAGGCTTAGGGTATTTTCTCTTTGACCCTATGGTTTGTAAGATTGAGGTTTTGGTTAGGCTCAGGTTATTTTTTGTTATTACAGGGACCCAAGACATCTGATTGCAGTTTCGGTGCCCTCGTCCCTCTGCTCGGGCTCCATCTGCAGCTCCTGAAGGACTCTGTTCTCCCTGCAGGTCCTAGCCGATGGCTGGCAGTCCCAGGCAAGTACCTCAGGTGAAGTTCTCGGGGTGGCACTGGGGGTTACGGTCAGACAGAGGAACTCTGCCTGAAAACCTAAGATATTTTTAATATTTGAAAAAAAGGACTGCCTTTTCATCAGCTGAAAGATCAAATACTTCCAACACAATGTCAGTGGAAATTCTACATACCCAAGAAACCAGGTTGTGTAAAAAAAAACCAAAACCCAAAAAACCCCAAAACCCAACGGTCTGGATGGGCGGGTCCAAAGAGTTCTGGTGAATGGACTTGAATCCATTTGGTGGCCAGTCCCAGAAGCGGTGTTTCCCAGGGCTCAGTACTGGGGCCAGGTCTCCTTAATATCTTTATCAATGATCTGGACGAGGGGCTCGAGTGTGCCCTCAGTAAGTTCGCAGACGACACCAAGTTGTGCGGGAGTGTTGATCTGCTGAAAGGTAGGAAGGGTCTGCAGAGGGATCTGCACAGGCTGGATCGATGGGCTGAGACCAGCTCTATGAGGTTTACCAAGGCTCAGTGCCGGGTCCTGCACTTGGCTCACAGCAACCCCAGGCAACGCTACAGGCTTGGGAAAGAAGAGCGGCTGGAAAGCTGCCTGGCGGAAAAGGACCTGGGGCTGTTGGTCGAGCGCCGGCTGAGGATGAGCCAGCAGCGTGCGCAGGTGGCCAAGGTGGCCAACAGCACCCTGGCTTGTAGGAGAAATCGTGTGGCCAGCGGGACTAGGGCAGTGATCGTCCCCCCGTAGTCGGCACTGGTGAGGCCGCACCTCGAGAACTGTGTTCAGTTTTGGGCCCCTTGCTAGAAGAACGACATGGAGGTGCTGGAGCACGTCCAGAGAAGGGCAATGCAGCGGGTGAAGGGTCTAGAGAAGAAGTCTGATGAGGAGCGGCTGAGGGAACTGGGGTTGTTTAGCCCGGAGAAGAGGAGGCTGAGGGGAGACCTGATGGCTCTCTACAGCTCCCTCAAAGGAGGTGGTAGTGAGGTGGGCGTTGGTCTCTTCACCCAACTAACTAGCAAACGGACAAGAGAAAACGGTCTCAAGTTGCGTCAGGGGAGGTTTAGATTGGCTATGAGGAAAAATTTCTTCACCGACAGAGTGGTCAGGCGTTGGAACAGGCTGCCCAGAGAGGTGCTGGAGTCACCATCCCTGGAGGCGTTCAAAAGACGCGTAGACGTGGCACTTTGGGACATGGTTTAGTAGACATGGTGGTGTCGGGTCAACGGTTGGACTTGATGATCTCAGAGGTCTTTTCCAACCTTCCGATTCCATGATTCTCTAATTAATGTTTGGGTTAGGGTTAGCGTCAGCCTTATGGTTAAGGTTAGGGTCAGGCTTCGGCTGTTTTTGATTGGACTGTTAGGGTAAGGTTTTGGGTGTTTTTGATTGGACCGTAAGGTTTGTAAATTTAGGGCTAGTGTAATGATTAGGGTTTGGATTCGGTTCAGCATTGGGGTCAGGTTTAGTGTCAGGGTTAGGGGTTGGGGTTTGGCCTGGGGTTACGGTGAGTCTCTGTGTTAGGGTTAGCATTAGGATTCGGGTTAGGGTCAGGTTTAGGGTATTTTTGATTGGCCCATAAGCGTTGTAAGTTTAGGGTTAGGGTTAGGATTAGGGTTAGGGTTAGGTTTGTTATAGTTGAATTGAGACAAATAGAGTCCAAAGTAAATTCAATCTGTATTTATTAAGGTAGGAAAGCAAAAGCAGCGCTGGGCGGCCGGGGAGCCGCGGCTCCGCCAAGGGCTCGCGAATTCAAACAAGCTAAGCAGCCCCCTTTATAGGTTGATTTTTGCGCCTTTCGGCTTCTTGGGTTATCGTGGCTCCTCCAAGTCTGGGTAGTTTGTTACAGAGATACAAGTTGTCATAGTAACATAGCACTGCAATTTGCAACATTTTGGTTAAGCCTCGCCAAACAGGATGTTCTCTGGTGCAGCATGGTGCAGAAAGATTGCTTTTTCTCATCTAACCCATTTTGATCACCAAATTACCTCCAATTCCTTATTACAGGTTCATGGTTGGGGTTAAGTTCAGTGTCAGCGTTAGGGTTAGAGGTTAGGAATGGGGTCAGCCTCCGGTTAAATCTTAGTCTATTTTTCATGGAGTTAGTCTTAGGGTTATGGTCAGGATTGTGGTTAGCATTTGGGTTAGGGTCAGGGATCTTGTTAGGGTGAGGGTCAGAGTTAGGGCTAGGGTTATGGTCAGACTTAGGCTATTTTTGGCTGACTGTTAGGTTTTTAATGGTGAGGCTTAGGATTTGGCCTCAGGTTTGGGTAAGGGTCAGCTTGGGGTTTGGGTTATAGGTTAGGGTTTGATTATGGTTAGGGTCAGCCTTAAGGTTCGGGTTAGTTTAAGGGTAAGCCTTCTGGTTCGGATTAGTGTTCGGGTCAGGCCCAGGGTACCAGTCAGGGGGACGCTTAGGCTATCTTTGGTTGACCGTAAGTATCGTAAGCGTTAGGGTTCAGGTTAGGCCTCGGATTAGTGTTTGGATCAGCCTTTGGGTTAGACTTAGGGTTAGGGTTAGCTTTAGGGTTGGGGTTAGGGCCGGGTTAGGTTTCAGGCTTAAGGTTAGTGTTAAGGTTAGGGTCAGGCTTATGGTTAGGGTTAGGCCCAGGGTCACAGTTAGGGTCAGGCTTAGGTTATTTTTACTTAAACTGTGAGGGTTAGGGTTAGTGTAGGCTTTAGGGTTAGGATCAGGGTTAGGCTTCGGCTATTTGTGATTGGACTGGAATGGTTGAAATTTTAGGGTCAGTCTTACAGTTAGGGTTAGGGTTAGAGTTAGGTTTAGAGTCAGGGTAGGATTATGGCTAGGGTTAGGGTTAGGGTCAGGCTTAGGGTATTTTTGATTGGACCGTAAGGCTTGTAAGTTTAAGGTTAGGGTTAGGATAAGGATTAGGTTCCGGTTTAGGTTTAGGGTTAGGGCCAGGTTTAGGGTTAGGGTTAGGGTCAGGGTCAGGGTCAGGCTTCGGGTATTTTTGATTGCACCATAAAGGTTGTAAGTTGAGGGTTCGGTTTAGTTTTAGCGTCACGGTTGTGGTTAGGGGTTAGGGTTTTGGTTAGAATGGGGTAAGGCTCAAGTCTTTTTCAGGCTCTTTTTCATTAGGTCATGGTTTGGGTTTAGGGTCAGGATAAGGTTAGGACGTGGGTTCGGGTTATGCCTAGGGTTTGGGTTATGGTTCGGATTAGGATTAGAGTCAGGCTTAGGGTATTTTTGATGAGACCATCAAGTTTGTAAATTTAGGGTTAGGGTTAGGGTTAGGGTCAGGGTAGGGTTAGGTCAAGGGTTAGGGTTAGGTTTAGGGTAATGGTTAGAGTTAGGGCAAGGATCAGGTTTAGGCGCAGGGTTAGGGTCAGGGTATGGTTAGTGTTGGGGTTAGGTTTAGGATTGGATTTCGGGTTGGTTTTAGGGTCAGGGTTAGGTCTTGGGTTATGGTTAGGGTCAGCCTTATGGTTAGTGTTAGGCTTAGGGTGAGGTTCAGTTTGACGGTATTTTTGATTGATTGGGCCATAAGGATTGTAAATTTAGGCTTAGGGTTAGGGTTAAGATTAGGCTTAGGATAGGTTTCGGGCTAGGGTTAGATTTCCTGTTAAGGTTAGCATTTTTGTTGGGGTTGGGGGTTAGGATTAGGATCCGAGTCGGGTTTAGAGTAAGGGTCAGGGTTAGGGTTAGGGTTGGGATTAGGGTCAGGGTTTGGGTTAGGTTTACTCTCTAGGTTAATGTTTGGGCTAGGAATCCATTTGGGTTCTGTTCAGGGTTAGGGTTAATCTTAGGGTTAGGATTAGGGTCAGGCTTTGGGTATTTTTGATTGGACTGTAAGGGTTGTAAGTTTAGGGTTGGGATTAGGTTGAGTGTCAGGCTTAGGGTATTTTCTCTTTGACCCTATGGTTTGTAAGATTGAGGTTTTGGTTAGGCTCAGGTTATTTTTTGTTATTACAGGGACCCAAGACATCTGATTGCAGTTTCGGTGCCCTCGTCCCTCTGCTCGGGCTCCATCTGCAGCTCCTGAAGGACTCTGTTCTCCCTGCAGGTCCTAGCCGATGGCTGGCAGTCCCAGGCAAGTACCTCAGGTGAAGTTCTCGGGGTGGCACTGGGGGTTACGGTCAGACAGAGGAACTCTGCCTGAAAACCTAAGATATTTTTAATATTTGAAAAAAAGGACTGCCTTTTCATCAGCTGAAAGATCAAATACTTCCAACACAATGTCAGTGGAAATTCTACATACCCAAGAAACCAGGTTGTGTAAAAAAAAACCCAAAACCCAAAAAACCCCAAAACCCAACGGTCTGGATGGGCGGGTCCAAAGAGTTCTGGTGAATGGACTTGAATCCATTTGGTGGCCAGTCCCAGAAGCGGTGTTTCCCAGGGCTCAGTACTGGGGCCAGGTCTCCTTAATATCTTTATCAATGATCTGGACGAGGGGCTCGAGTGTGCCCTCAGTAAGTTCGCAGACGACACCAAGTTGTGCGGGAGTGTTGATCTGCTGAAAGGTAGGAAGGGTCTGCAGAGGGATCTGCACAGGCTGGATCGATGGGCTGAGACCAGCTCTATGAGGTTTACCAAGGCTCAGTGCCGGGTCCTGCACTTGGCTCACAGCAACCCCAGGCAACGCTACAGGCTTGGGAAAGAAGAGCGGCTGGAAAGCTGCCTGGCGGAAAAGGACCTGGGGCTGTTGGTCGAGCGCCGGCTGAGGATGAGCCAGCAGCGTGCGCAGGTGGCCAAGGTGGCCAACAGCACCCTGGCTTGTAGGAGAAATCGTGTGGCCAGCGGGACTAGGGCAGTGATCGTCCCCCCGTAGTCGGCACTGGTGAGGCCGCACCTCGAGAACTGTGTTCAGTTTTGGGCCCCTTGCTAGAAGAACGACATGGAGGTGCTGGAGCACGTCCAGAGAAGGGCAATGCAGCGGGTGAAGGGTCTAGAGAAGAAGTCTGATGAGGAGCGGCTGAGGGAACTGGGGTTGTTTAGCCCGGAGAAGAGGAGGCTGAGGGGAGACCTGATGGCTCTCTACAGCTCCCTCAAAGGAGGTGGTAGTGAGGTGGGCGTTGGTCTCTTCACCCAACTAACTAGCAAACGGACAAGAGAAAACGGTCTCAAGTTGCGTCAGGGGAGGTTTAGATTGGCTATGAGGAAAAATTTCTTCACCGACAGAGTGGTCAGGCGTTGGAACAGGCTGCCCAGAGAGGTGCTGGAGTCACCATCCCTGGAGGCGTTCAAAAGACGCGTAGACGTGGCACTTTGGGACATGGTTTAGTAGACATGGTGGTGTCGGGTCAACGGTTGGACTTGATGATCTCAGAGGTCTTTTCCAACCTTCCGATTCCATGATTCTCTAATTAATGTTTGGGTTAGGGTTAGCGTCAGCCTTATGGTTAAGGTTAGGGTCAGGCTTCGGCTGTTTTTGATTGGACTGTTAGGGTAAGGTTTTGGGTGTTTTTGATTGGACCGTAAGGTTTGTAAATTTAGGGCTAGTGTAATGATTAGGGTTTGGATTCGGTTCAGCATTGGGGTCAGGTTTAGTGTCAGGGTTAGGGGTTGGGGTTTGGCCTGGGGTTACGGTGAGTCTCTGTGTTAGGGTTAGCATTAGGATTCGGGTTAGGGTCAGGTTTAGGGTATTTTTGATTGGCCCATAAGCGTTGTAAGTTTAGGGTTAGGGTTAGGATTAGGGTTAGGGTTAGGTTTGTTATAGTTGAATTGAGACAAATAGAGTCCAAAGTAAATTCAATCTGTATTTATTAAGGTAGGAAAGCAAAAGCAGCGCTGGGCGGCCGGGGAGCCGCGGCTCCGCCAAGGGCTCGCGAATTCAAACAAGCTAAGCAGCCCCCTTTATAGGTTGATTTTTGCGCCTTTCGGCTTCTTGGGTTATCGTGGCTCCTCCAAGTCTGGGTAGTTTGTTACAGAGATACAAGTTGTCATAGTAACATAGCACTGCAATTTGCAACATTTTGGTTAAGCCTCGCCAAACAGGATGTTCTCTGGTGCAGCATGGTGCAGAAAGATTGCTTTTTCTCATCTAACCCATTTTGATCACCAAATTACCTCCAATTCCTTATTACAGGTTCATGGTTGGGGTTAAGTTCAGTGTCAGCGTTAGGGTTAGAGGTTAGGAATGGGGTCAGCCTCCGGTTAAATCTTAGTCTATTTTTCATGGAGTTAGTCTTAGGGTTATGGTCAGGATTGTGGTTAGCATTTGGGTTAGGGTCAGGGATCTTGTTAGGGTGAGGGTCAGAGTTAGGGCTAGGGTTATGGTCAGACTTAGGCTATTTTTGGCTGACTGTTAGGTTTTTAATGGTGAGGCTTAGGATTTGGCCTCAGGTTTGGGTAAGGGTCAGCTTGGGGTTTGGGTTATAGGTTAGGGTTTGATTATGGTTAGGGTCAGCCTTAAGGTTCGGGTTAGTTTAAGGGTAAGCCTTCTGGTTCGGATTAGTGTTCGGGTCAGGCCCAGGGTACCAGTCAGGGGGACGCTTAGGCTATCTTTGGTTGACCGTAAGTATCGTAAGCGTTAGGGTTCAGGTTAGGCCTCGGATTAGTGTTTGGATCAGCCTTTGGGTTAGACTTAGGGTTAGGGTTAGCTTTAGGGTTGGGGTTAGGGCCGGGTTAGGTTTCAGGCTTAAGGTTAGTGTTAAGGTTAGGGTCAGGCTTATGGTTAGGGTTAGGCCCAGGGTCACAGTTAGGGTCAGGCTTAGGTTATTTTTACTTAAACTGTGAGGGTTAGGGTTAGTGTAGGCTTTAGGGTTAGGATCAGGGTTAGGCTTCGGCTATTTGTGATTGGACTGGAATGGTTGAAATTTTAGGGTCAGTCTTACAGTTAGGGTTAGGGTTAGAGTTAGGTTTAGAGTCAGGGTAGGATTATGGCTAGGGTTAGGGTTAGGGTCAGGCTTAGGGTATTTTTGATTGGACCGTAAGGCTTGTAAGTTTAAGGTTAGGGTTAGGATAAGGATTAGGTTCCGGTTTAGGTTTAGGGTTAGGGCCAGGTTTAGGGTTAGGGTTAGGGTCAGGGTCAGGGTCAGGCTTCGGGTATTTTTGATTGCACCATAAAGGTTGTAAGTTGAGGGTTCGGTTTAGTTTTAGCGTCACGGTTGTGGTTAGGGGTTAGGGTTTTGGTTAGAATGGGGTAAGGCTCAAGTCTTTTTCAGGCTCTTTTTCATTAGGTCATGGTTTGGGTTTAGGGTCAGGATAAGGTTAGGACGTGGGTTCGGGTTATGCCTAGGGTTTGGGTTATGGTTCGGATTAGGATTAGAGTCAGGCTTAGGGTATTTTTGATGAGACCATCAAGTTTGTAAATTTAGGGTTAGGGTTAGGGTTAGGGTCAGGGTAGGGTTAGGTCAAGGGTTAGGGTTAGGTTTAGGGTAATGGTTAGAGTTAGGGCAAGGATCAGGTTTAGGCGCAGGGTTAGGGTCAGGGTATGGTTAGTGTTGGGGTTAGGTTTAGGATTGGATTTCGGGTTGGTTTTAGGGTCAGGGTTAGGTCTTGGGTTATGGTTAGGGTCAGCCTTATGGTTAGTGTTAGGCTTAGGGTGAGGTTCAGTTTGACGGTATTTTTGATTGATTGGGCCATAAGGATTGTAAATTTAGGCTTAGGGTTAGGGTTAAGATTAGGCTTAGGATAGGTTTCGGGCTAGGGTTAGATTTCCTGTTAAGGTTAGCATTTTTGTTGGGGTTGGGGGTTAGGATTAGGATCCGAGTCGGGTTTAGAGTAAGGGTCAGGGTTAGGGTTAGGGTTGGGATTAGGGTCAGGGTTTGGGTTAGGTTTACTCTCTAGGTTAATGTTTGGGCTAGGAATCCATTTGGGTTCTGTTCAGGGTTAGGGTTAATCTTAGGGTTAGGATTAGGGTCAGGCTTTGGGTATTTTTGATTGGACTGTAAGGGTTGTAAGTTTAGGGTTGGGATTAGGTTGAGTGTCAGGCTTAGGGTATTTTCTCTTTGACCCTATGGTTTGTAAGATTGAGGTTTTGGTTAGGCTCAGGTTATTTTTTGTTATTACAGGGACCCAAGACATCTGATTGCAGTTTCGGTGCCCTCGTCCCTCTGCTCGGGCTCCATCTGCAGCTCCTGAAGGACTCTGTTCTCCCTGCAGGTCCTAGCCGATGGCTGGCAGTCCCAGGCAAGTACCTCAGATGAAGTTCTCGGGGTGGCACTGGGGGTTACGGTCAGACAGAGGAACTCTGCCTGAAAACCTAAGATATTTTTAATATTTGAAAAAAAGGACTGCCTTTTCATCAGCTGAAAGATCAAATACTTCCAACACAATGTCAGTGGAAATTCTACATACCCAAGAAACCAGGTTGTGTAAAAAAAAACCAAAACCCAAAAAACCCCAAAACCCAACGGTCTGGATGGGCGGGTCCAAAGAGTTCTGGTGAATGGACTTGAATCCATTTGGTGGCCAGTCCCAGAAGCGGTGTTTCCCAGGGCTCAGTACTGGGGCCAGGTCTCCTTAATATCTTTATCAATGATCTGGACGAGGGGCTCGAGTGTGCCCTCAGTAAGTTCGCAGACGACACCAAGTTGTGCGGGAGTGTTGATCTGCTGAAAGGTAGGAAGGGTCTGCAGAGGGATCTGCACAGGCTGGATCGATGGGCTGAGACCAGCTCTATGAGGTTTACCAAGGCTCAGTGCCGGGTCCTGCACTTGGCTCACAGCAACCCCAGGCAACGCTACAGGCTTGGGAAAGAAGAGCGGCTGGAAAGCTGCCTGGCGGAAAAGGACCTGGGGCTGTTGGTCGAGCGCCGGCTGAGGATGAGCCAGCAGCGTGCGCAGGTGGCCAAGGTGGCCAACAGCACCCTGGCTTGTAGGAGAAATCGTGTGGCCAGCGGGACTAGGGCAGTGATCGTCCCCCCGTAGTCGGCACTGGTGAGGCCGCACCTCGAGAACTGTGTTCAGTTTTGGGCCCCTTGCTAGAAGAACGACATGGAGGTGCTGGAGCACGTCCAGAGAAGGGCAATGCAGCGGGTGAAGGGTCTAGAGAAGAAGTCTGATGAGGAGCGGCTGAGGGAACTGGGGTTGTTTAGCCCGGAGAAGAGGAGGCTGAGGGGAGACCTGATGGCTCTCTACAGCTCCCTCAAAGGAGGTGGTAGTGAGGTGGGCGTTGGTCTCTTCACCCAACTAACTAGCAAACGGACAAGAGAAAACGGTCTCAAGTTGCGTCAGGGGAGGTTTAGATTGGCTATGAGGAAAAATTTCTTCACCGACAGAGTGGTCAGGCGTTGGAACAGGCTGCCCAGAGAGGTGCTGGAGTCACCATCCCTGGAGGCGTTCAAAAGACGCGTAGACGTGGCACTTTGGGACATGGTTTAGTAGACATGGTGGTGTCGGGTCAACGGTTGGACTTGATGATCTCAGAGGTCTTTTCCAACCTTCCGATTCCATGATTCTCTAATTAATGTTTGGGTTAGGGTTAGCGTCAGCCTTATGGTTAAGGTTAGGGTCAGGCTTCGGCTGTTTTTGATTGGACTGTTAGGGTAAGGTTTTGGGTGTTTTTGATTGGACCGTAAGGTTTGTAAATTTAGGGCTAGTGTAATGATTAGGGTTTGGATTCGGTTCAGCATTGGGGTCAGGTTTAGTGTCAGGGTTAGGGGTTGGGGTTTGGCCTGGGGTTACGGTGAGTCTCTGTGTTAGGGTTAGCATTAGGATTCGGGTTAGGGTCAGGTTTAGGGTATTTTTGATTGGCCCATAAGCGTTGTAAGTTTAGGGTTAGGGTTAGGATTAGGGTTAGGGTTAGGTTTGTTATAGTTGAATTGAGACAAATAGAGTCCAAAGTAAATTCAATCTGTATTTATTAAGGTAGGAAAGCAAAAGCAGCGCTGGGCGGCCGGGGAGCCGCGGCTCCGCCAAGGGCTCGCGAATTCAAACAAGCTAAGCAGCCCCCTTTATAGGTTGATTTTTGCGCCTTTCGGCTTCTTGGGTTATCGTGGCTCCTCCAAGTCTGGGTAGTTTGTTACAGAGATACAAGTTGTCATAGTAACATAGCACTGCAATTTGCAACATTTTGGTTAAGCCTCGCCAAACAGGATGTTCTCTGGTGCAGCATGGTGCAGAAAGATTGCTTTTTCTCATCTAACCCATTTTGATCACCAAATTACCTCCAATTCCTTATTACAGGTTCATGGTTGGGGTTAAGTTCAGTGTCAGCGTTAGGGTTAGAGGTTAGGAATGGGGTCAGCCTCCGGTTAAATCTTAGTCTATTTTTCATGGAGTTAGTCTTAGGGTTATGGTCAGGATTGTGGTTAGCATTTGGGTTAGGGTCAGGGATCTTGTTAGGGTGAGGGTCAGAGTTAGGGCTAGGGTTATGGTCAGACTTAGGCTATTTTTGGCTGACTGTTAGGTTTTTAATGGTGAGGCTTAGGATTTGGCCTCAGGTTTGGGTAAGGGTCAGCTTGGGGTTTGGGTTATAGGTTAGGGTTTGATTATGGTTAGGGTCAGCCTTAAGGTTCGGGTTAGTTTAAGGGTAAGCCTTCTGGTTCGGATTAGTGTTCGGGTCAGGCCCAGGGTACCAGTCAGGGGGACGCTTAGGCTATCTTTGGTTGACCGTAAGTATCGTAAGCGTTAGGGTTCAGGTTAGGCCTCGGATTAGTGTTTGGATCAGCCTTTGGGTTAGACTTAGGGTTAGGGTTAGCTTTAGGGTTGGGGTTAGGGCCGGGTTAGGTTTCAGGCTTAAGGTTAGTGTTAAGGTTAGGGTCAGGCTTATGGTTAGGGTTAGGCCCAGGGTCACAGTTAGGGTCAGGCTTAGGTTATTTTTACTTAAACTGTGAGGGTTAGGGTTAGTGTAGGCTTTAGGGTTAGGATCAGGGTTAGGCTTCGGCTATTTGTGATTGGACTGGAATGGTTGAAATTTTAGGGTCAGTCTTACAGTTAGGGTTAGGGTTAGAGTTAGGTTTAGAGTCAGGGTAGGATTATGGCTAGGGTTAGGGTTAGGGTCAGGCTTAGGGTATTTTTGATTGGACCGTAAGGCTTGTAAGTTTAAGGTTAGGGTTAGGATAAGGATTAGGTTCCGGTTTAGGTTTAGGGTTAGGGCCAGGTTTAGGGTTAGGGTTAGGGTCAGGGTCAGGGTCAGGCTTCGGGTATTTTTGATTGCACCATAAAGGTTGTAAGTTGAGGGTTCGGTTTAGTTTTAGCGTCACGGTTGTGGTTAGGGGTTAGGGTTTTGGTTAGAATGGGGTAAGGCTCAAGTCTTTTTCAGGCTCTTTTTCATTAGGTCATGGTTTGGGTTTAGGGTCAGGATAAGGTTAGGACGTGGGTTCGGGTTATGCCTAGGGTTTGGGTTATGGTTCGGATTAGGATTAGAGTCAGGCTTAGGGTATTTTTGATGAGACCATCAAGTTTGTAAATTTAGGGTTAGGGTTAGGGTTAGGGTCAGGGTAGGGTTAGGTCAAGGGTTAGGGTTAGGTTTAGGGTAATGGTTAGAGTTAGGGCAAGGATCAGGTTTAGGCGCAGGGTTAGGGTCAGGGTATGGTTAGTGTTGGGGTTAGGTTTAGGATTGGATTTCGGGTTGGTTTTAGGGTCAGGGTTAGGTCTTGGGTTATGGTTAGGGTCAGCCTTATGGTTAGTGTTAGGCTTAGGGTGAGGTTCAGTTTGACGGTATTTTTGATTGATTGGGCCATAAGGATTGTAAATTTAGGCTTAGGGTTAGGGTTAAGATTAGGCTTAGGATAGGTTTCGGGCTAGGGTTAGATTTCCTGTTAAGGTTAGCATTTTTGTTGGGGTTGGGGGTTAGGATTAGGATCCGAGTCGGGTTTAGAGTAAGGGTCAGGGTTAGGGTTAGGGTTGGGATTAGGGTCAGGGTTTGGGTTAGGTTTACTCTCTAGGTTAATGTTTGGGCTAGGAATCCATTTGGGTTCTGTTCAGGGTTAGGGTTAATCTTAGGGTTAGGATTAGGGTCAGGCTTTGGGTATTTTTGATTGGACTGTAAGGGTTGTAAGTTTAGGGTTGGGATTAGGTTGAGTGTCAGGCTTAGGGTATTTTCTCTTTGACCCTATGGTTTGTAAGATTGAGGTTTTGGTTAGGCTCAGGTTATTTTTTGTTATTACAGGGACCCAAGACATCTGATTGCAGTTTCGGTGCCCTCGTCCCTCTGCTCGGGCTCCATCTGCAGCTCCTGAAGGACTCTGTTCTCCCTGCAGGTCCTAGCCGATGGCTGGCAGTCCCAGGCAAGTACCTCAGATGAAGTTCTCGGGGTGGCACTGGGGGTTACGGTCAGACAGAGGAACTCTGCCTGAAAACCTAAGATATTTTTAATATTTGAAAAAAAGGACTGCCTTTTCATCAGCTGAAAGATCAAATACTTCCAACACAATGTCAGTGGAAATTCTACATACCCAAGAAACCAGGTTGTGTAAAAAAAACCCAAAACCCAAAAAACCCCAAAACCCAACGGTCTGGATGGGCGGGTCCAAAGAGTTCTGGTGAATGGACTTGAATCCATTTGGTGGCCAGTCCCAGAAGCGGTGTTTCCCAGGGCTCAGTACTGGGGCCAGGTCTCCTTAATATCTTTATCAATGATCTGGACGAGGGGCTCGAGTGTGCCCTCAGTAAGTTCGCAGACGACACCAAGTTGTGCGGGAGTGTTGATCTGCTGAAAGGTAGGAAGGGTCTGCAGAGGGATCTGCACAGGCTGGATCGATGGGCTGAGACCAGCTCTATGAGGTTTACCAAGGCTCAGTGCCGGGTCCTGCACTTGGCTCACAGCAACCCCAGGCAACGCTACAGGCTTGGGAAAGAAGAGCGGCTGGAAAGCTGCCTGGCGGAAAAGGACCTGGGGCTGTTGGTCGAGCGCCGGCTGAGGATGAGCCAGCAGCGTGCGCAGGTGGCCAAGGTGGCCAACAGCACCCTGGCTTGTAGGAGAAATCGTGTGGCCAGCGGGACTAGGGCAGTGATCGTCCCCCCGTAGTCGGCACTGGTGAGGCCGCACCTCGAGAACACTGTGTTCAGTTTTGGGCCCCTTGCTAGAAGAACGACATGGAGGTGCTGGAGCACGTCCAGAGAAGGGCAATGCAGCGGGTGAAGGGTCTAGAGAAGAAGTCTGATGAGGAGCGGCTGAGGGAACTGGGGTTGTTTAGCCCGGAGAAGAGGAGGCTGAGGGGAGACCTGATGGCTCTCTACAGCTCCCTCAAAGGAGGTGGTAGTGAGGTGGGCGTTGGTCTCTTCACCCAACTAACTAGCAAACGGACAAGAGAAAACGGTCTCAAGTTGCGTCAGGGGAGGTTTAGATTGGCTATGAGGAAAAATTTCTTCACCGACAGAGTGGTCAGGCGTTGGAACAGGCTGCCCAGAGAGGTGCTGGAGTCACCATCCCTGGAGGCGTTCAAAAGACGCGTAGACGTGGCACTTTGGGACATGGTTTAGTAGACATGGTGGTGTCGGGTCAACGGTTGGACTTGATGATCTCAGAGGTCTTTTCCAACCTTCCGATTCCATGATTCTCTAATTAATGTTTGGGTTAGGGTTAGCGTCAGCCTTATGGTTAAGGTTAGGGTCAGGCTTCGGCTGTTTTTGATTGGACTGTTAGGGTAAGGTTTTGGGTGTTTTTGATTGGACCGTAAGGTTTGTAAATTTAGGGCTAGTGTAATGATTAGGGTTTGGATTCGGTTCAGCATTGGGGTCAGGTTTAGTGTCAGGGTTAGGGGTTGGGGTTTGGCCTGGGGTTACGGTGAGTCTCTGTGTTAGGGTTAGCATTAGGATTCGGGTTAGGGTCAGGTTTAGGGTATTTTTGATTGGCCCATAAGCGTTGTAAGTTTAGGGTTAGGGTTAGGATTAGGGTTAGGGTTAGGTTTGTTATAGTTGAATTGAGACAAATAGAGTCCAAAGTAAATTCAATCTGTATTTATTAAGGTAGGAAAGCAAAAGCAGCGCTGGGCGGCCGGGGAGCCGCGGCTCCGCCAAGGGCTCGCGAATTCAAACAAGCTAAGCAGCCCCCTTTATAGGTTGATTTTTGCGCCTTTCGGCTTCTTGGGTTATCGTGGCTCCTCCAAGTCTGGGTAGTTTGTTACAGAGATACAAGTTGTCATAGTAACATAGCACTGCAATTTGCAACATTTTGGTTAAGCCTCGCCAAACAGGATGTTCTCTGGTGCAGCATGGTGCAGAAAGATTGCTTTTTCTCATCTAACCCATTTTGATCACCAAATTACCTCCAATTCCTTATTACAGGTTCATGGTTGGGGTTAAGTTCAGTGTCAGCGTTAGGGTTAGAGGTTAGGAATGGGGTCAGCCTCCGGTTAAATCTTAGTCTATTTTTCATGGAGTTAGTCTTAGGGTTATGGTCAGGATTGTGGTTAGCATTTGGGTTAGGGTCAGGGATCTTGTTAGGGTGAGGGTCAGAGTTAGGGCTAGGGTTATGGTCAGACTTAGGCTATTTTTGGCTGACTGTTAGGTTTTTAATGGTGAGGCTTAGGATTTGGCCTCAGGTTTGGGTAAGGGTCAGCTTGGGGTTTGGGTTATAGGTTAGGGTTTGATTATGGTTAGGGTCAGCCTTAAGGTTCGGGTTAGTTTAAGGGTAAGCCTTCTGGTTCGGATTAGTGTTCGGGTCAGGCCCAGGGTACCAGTCAGGGGGACGCTTAGGCTATCTTTGGTTGACCGTAAGTATCGTAAGCGTTAGGGTTCAGGTTAGGCCTCGGATTAGTGTTTGGATCAGCCTTTGGGTTAGACTTAGGGTTAGGGTTAGCTTTAGGGTTGGGGTTAGGGCCGGGTTAGGTTTCAGGCTTAAGGTTAGTGTTAAGGTTAGGGTCAGGCTTATGGTTAGGGTTAGGCCCAGGGTCACAGTTAGGGTCAGGCTTAGGTTATTTTTACTTAAACTGTGAGGGTTAGGGTTAGTGTAGGCTTTAGGGTTAGGATCAGGGTTAGGCTTCGGCTATTTGTGATTGGACTGGAATGGTTGAAATTTTAGGGTCAGTCTTACAGTTAGGGTTAGGGTTAGAGTTAGGTTTAGAGTCAGGGTAGGATTATGGCTAGGGTTAGGGTTAGGGTCAGGCTTAGGGTATTTTTGATTGGACCGTAAGGCTTGTAAGTTTAAGGTTAGGGTTAGGATAAGGATTAGGTTCCGGTTTAGGTTTAGGGTTAGGGCCAGGTTTAGGGTTAGGGTTAGGGTCAGGGTCAGGGTCAGGCTTCGGGTATTTTTGATTGCACCATAAAGGTTGTAAGTTGAGGGTTCGGTTTAGTTTTAGCGTCACGGTTGTGGTTAGGGGTTAGGGTTTTGGTTAGAATGGGGTAAGGCTCAAGTCTTTTTCAGGCTCTTTTTCATTAGGTCATGGTTTGGGTTTAGGGTCAGGATAAGGTTAGGACGTGGGTTCGGGTTATGCCTAGGGTTTGGGTTATGGTTCGGATTAGGATTAGAGTCAGGCTTAGGGTATTTTTGATGAGACCATCAAGTTTGTAAATTTAGGGTTAGGGTTAGGGTTAGGGTCAGGGTAGGGTTAGGTCAAGGGTTAGGGTTAGGTTTAGGGTAATGGTTAGAGTTAGGGCAAGGATCAGGTTTAGGCGCAGGGTTAGGGTCAGGGTATGGTTAGTGTTGGGGTTAGGTTTAGGATTGGATTTCGGGTTGGTTTTAGGGTCAGGGTTAGGTCTTGGGTTATGGTTAGGGTCAGCCTTATGGTTAGTGTTAGGCTTAGGGTGAGGTTCAGTTTGACGGTATTTTTGATTGATTGGGCCATAAGGATTGTAAATTTAGGCTTAGGGTTAGGGTTAAGATTAGGCTTAGGATAGGTTTCGGGCTAGGGTTAGATTTCCTGTTAAGGTTAGCATTTTTGTTGGGGTTGGGGGTTAGGATTAGGATCCGAGTCGGGTTTAGAGTAAGGGTCAGGGTTAGGGTTAGGGTTGGGATTAGGGTCAGGGTTTGGGTTAGGTTTACTCTCTAGGTTAATGTTTGGGCTAGGAATCCATTTGGGTTCTGTTCAGGGTTAGGGTTAATCTTAGGGTTAGGATTAGGGTCAGGCTTTGGGTATTTTTGATTGGACTGTAAGGGTTGTAAGTTTAGGGTTGGGATTAGGTTGAGTGTCAGGCTTAGGGTATTTTCTCTTTGACCCTATGGTTTGTAAGATTGAGGTTTTGGTTAGGCTCAGGTTATTTTTTGTTATTACAGGGACCCAAGACATCTGATTGCAGTTTCGGTGCCCTCGTCCCTCTGCTCGGGCTCCATCTGCAGCTCCTGAAGGACTCTGTTCTCCCTGCAGGTCCTAGCCGATGGCTGGCAGTCCCAGGCAAGTACCTCAGATGAAGTTCTCGGGGTGGCACTGGGGGTTACGGTCAGACAGAGGAACTCTGCCTGAAAACCTAAGATATTTTTAATATTTGAAAAAAAGGACTGCCTTTTCATCAGCTGAAAGATCAAATACTTCCAACACAATGTCAGTGGAAATTCTACATACCCAAGAAACCAGGTTGTGTAAAAAAAAACCAAAACCCAAAAAACCCCAAAACCCAACGGTCTGGATGGGCGGGTCCAAAGAGTTCTGGTGAATGGACTTGAATCCATTTGGTGGCCAGTCCCAGAAGCGGTGTTTCCCAGGGCTCAGTACTGGGGCCAGGTCTCCTTAATATCTTTATCAATGATCTGGACGAGGGGCTCGAGTGTGCCCTCAGTAAGTTCGCAGACGACACCAAGTTGTGCGGGAGTGTTGATCTGCTGAAAGGTAGGAAGGGTCTGCAGAGGGATCTGCACAGGCTGGATCGATGGGCTGAGACCAGCTCTATGAGGTTTACCAAGGCTCAGTGCCGGGTCCTGCACTTGGCTCACAGCAACCCCAGGCAACGCTACAGGCTTGGGAAAGAAGAGCGGCTGGAAAGCTGCCTGGCGGAAAAGGACCTGGGGCTGTTGGTCGAGCGCCGGCTGAGGATGAGCCAGCAGCGTGCGCAGGTGGCCAAGGTGGCCAACAGCACCCTGGCTTGTAGGAGAAATCGTGTGGCCAGCGGGACTAGGGCAGTGATCGTCCCCCCGTAGTCGGCACTGGTGAGGCCGCACCTCGAGAACTGTGTTCAGTTTTGGGCCCCTTGCTAGAAGAACGACATGGAGGTGCTGGAGCACGTCCAGAGAAGGGCAATGCAGCGGGTGAAGGGTCTAGAGAAGAAGTCTGATGAGGAGCGGCTGAGGGAACTGGGGTTGTTTAGCCCGGAGAAGAGGAGGCTGAGGGGAGACCTGATGGCTCTCTACAGCTCCCTCAAAGGAGGTGGTAGTGAGGTGGGCGTTGGTCTCTTCACCCAACTAACTAGCAAACGGACAAGAGAAAACGGTCTCAAGTTGCGTCAGGGGAGGTTTAGATTGGCTATGAGGAAAAATTTCTTCACCGACAGAGTGGTCAGGCGTTGGAACAGGCTGCCCAGAGAGGTGCTGGAGTCACCATCCCTGGAGGCGTTCAAAAGACGCGTAGACGTGGCACTTTGGGACATGGTTTAGTAGACATGGTGGTGTCGGGTCAACGGTTGGACTTGATGATCTCAGAGGTCTTTTCCAACCTTCCGATTCCATGATTCTCTAATTAATGTTTGGGTTAGGGTTAGCGTCAGCCTTATGGTTAAGGTTAGGGTCAGGCTTCGGCTGTTTTTGATTGGACTGTTAGGGTAAGGTTTTGGGTGTTTTTGATTGGACCGTAAGGTTTGTAAATTTAGGGCTAGTGTAATGATTAGGGTTTGGATTCGGTTCAGCATTGGGGTCAGGTTTAGTGTCAGGGTTAGGGGTTGGGGTTTGGCCTGGGGTTACGGTGAGTCTCTGTGTTAGGGTTAGCATTAGGATTCGGGTTAGGGTCAGGTTTAGGGTATTTTTGATTGGCCCATAAGCGTTGTAAGTTTAGGGTTAGGGTTAGGATTAGGGTTAGGGTTAGGTTTGTTATAGTTGAATTGAGACAAATAGAGTCCAAAGTAAATTCAATCTGTATTTATTAAGGTAGGAAAGCAAAAGCAGCGCTGGGCGGCCGGGGAGCCGCGGCTCCGCCAAGGGCTCGCGAATTCAAACAAGCTAAGCAGCCCCCTTTATAGGTTGATTTTTGCGCCTTTCGGCTTCTTGGGTTATCGTGGCTCCTCCAAGTCTGGGTAGTTTGTTACAGAGATACAAGTTGTCATAGTAACATAGCACTGCAATTTGCAACATTTTGGTTAAGCCTCGCCAAACAGGATGTTCTCTGGTGCAGCATGGTGCAGAAAGATTGCTTTTTCTCATCTAACCCATTTTGATCACCAAATTACCTCCAATTCCTTATTACAGGTTCATGGTTGGGGTTAAGTTCAGTGTCAGCGTTAGGGTTAGAGGTTAGGAATGGGGTCAGCCTCCGGTTAAATCTTAGTCTATTTTTCATGGAGTTAGTCTTAGGGTTATGGTCAGGATTGTGGTTAGCATTTGGGTTAGGGTCAGGGATCTTGTTAGGGTGAGGGTCAGAGTTAGGGCTAGGGTTATGGTCAGACTTAGGCTATTTTTGGCTGACTGTTAGGTTTTTAATGGTGAGGCTTAGGATTTGGCCTCAGGTTTGGGTAAGGGTCAGCTTGGGGTTTGGGTTATAGGTTAGGGTTTGATTATGGTTAGGGTCAGCCTTAAGGTTCGGGTTAGTTTAAGGGTAAGCCTTCTGGTTCGGATTAGTGTTCGGGTCAGGCCCAGGGTACCAGTCAGGGGGACGCTTAGGCTATCTTTGGTTGACCGTAAGTATCGTAAGCGTTAGGGTTCAGGTTAGGCCTCGGATTAGTGTTTGGATCAGCCTTTGGGTTAGACTTAGGGTTAGGGTTAGCTTTAGGGTTGGGGTTAGGGCCGGGTTAGGTTTCAGGCTTAAGGTTAGTGTTAAGGTTAGGGTCAGGCTTATGGTTAGGGTTAGGCCCAGGGTCACAGTTAGGGTCAGGCTTAGGTTATTTTTACTTAAACTGTGAGGGTTAGGGTTAGTGTAGGCTTTAGGGTTAGGATCAGGGTTAGGCTTCGGCTATTTGTGATTGGACTGGAATGGTTGAAATTTTAGGGTCAGTCTTACAGTTAGGGTTAGGGTTAGAGTTAGGTTTAGAGTCAGGGTAGGATTATGGCTAGGGTTAGGGTTAGGGTCAGGCTTAGGGTATTTTTGATTGGACCGTAAGGCTTGTAAGTTTAAGGTTAGGGTTAGGATAAGGATTAGGTTCCGGTTTAGGTTTAGGGTTAGGGCCAGGTTTAGGGTTAGGGTTAGGGTCAGGGTCAGGGTCAGGCTTCGGGTATTTTTGATTGCACCATAAAGGTTGTAAGTTGAGGGTTCGGTTTAGTTTTAGCGTCACGGTTGTGGTTAGGGGTTAGGGTTTTGGTTAGAATGGGGTAAGGCTCAAGTCTTTTTCAGGCTCTTTTTCATTAGGTCATGGTTTGGGTTTAGGGTCAGGATAAGGTTAGGACGTGGGTTCGGGTTATGCCTAGGGTTTGGGTTATGGTTCGGATTAGGATTAGAGTCAGGCTTAGGGTATTTTTGATGAGACCATCAAGTTTGTAAATTTAGGGTTAGGGTTAGGGTTAGGGTCAGGGTAGGGTTAGGTCAAGGGTTAGGGTTAGGTTTAGGGTAATGGTTAGAGTTAGGGCAAGGATCAGGTTTAGGCGCAGGGTTAGGGTCAGGGTATGGTTAGTGTTGGGGTTAGGTTTAGGATTGGATTTCGGGTTGGTTTTAGGGTCAGGGTTAGGTCTTGGGTTATGGTTAGGGTCAGCCTTATGGTTAGTGTTAGGCTTAGGGTGAGGTTCAGTTTGACGGTATTTTTGATTGATTGGGCCATAAGGATTGTAAATTTAGGCTTAGGGTTAGGGTTAAGATTAGGCTTAGGATAGGTTTCGGGCTAGGGTTAGATTTCCTGTTAAGGTTAGCATTTTTGTTGGGGTTGGGGGTTAGGATTAGGATCCGAGTCGGGTTTAGAGTAAGGGTCAGGGTTAGGGTTAGGGTTGGGATTAGGGTCAGGGTTTGGGTTAGGTTTACTCTCTAGGTTAATGTTTGGGCTAGGAATCCATTTGGGTTCTGTTCAGGGTTAGGGTTAATCTTAGGGTTAGGATTAGGGTCAGGCTTTGGGTATTTTTGATTGGACTGTAAGGGTTGTAAGTTTAGGGTTGGGATTAGGTTGAGTGTCAGGCTTAGGGTATTTTCTCTTTGACCCTATGGTTTGTAAGATTGAGGTTTTGGTTAGGCTCAGGTTATTTTTTGTTATTACAGGGACCCAAGACATCTGATTGCAGTTTCGGTGCCCTTGTCCCTCTGCTCGGGCTCCATCTGCAGCTCCTGAAGGACTCTGTTCTCCCTGCAGGTCCTAGCCGATGGCTGGCAGTCCCAGGCAAGTACCTCAGGTGAAGTTCTCGGGGTGGCACTGGGGGTTACGGTCAGACAGAGGAACTCTGCCTGAAAACCTAAGATATTTTTAATATTTGAAAAAAAGGACTGCCTTTTCATCAGCTGAAAGATCAAATACTTCCAACACAATGTCAGTGGAAATTCTACATACCCAAGAAACCAGGTTGTGTAAAAAAAAACCCAAAACCCAAAAAACCCCAAAACCCAACGGTCTGGATGGGCGGGTCCAAAGAGTTCTGGTGAATGGACTTGAATCCATTTGGTGGCCAGTCCCAGAAGCGGTGTTTCCCAGGGCTCAGTACTGGGGCCAGGTCTCCTTAATATCTTTATCAATGATCTGGACGAGGGGCTCGGGTGTGCCCTCAGTAAGTTCGCAGACGACACCAAGTTGTGCGGGAGTGTTGATCTGCTGAAAGGTAGGAAGGGTCTGCAGAGGGATCTGCACAGGCTGGATCGATGGGCTGAGACCAGCTCTATGAGGTTTACCAAGGCTCAGTGCCGGGTCCTGCACTTGGCTCACAGCAACCCCAGGCAACGCTACAGGCTTGGGAAAGAAGAGCGGCTGGAAAGCTGCCTGGCGGAAAAGGACCTGGGGCTGTTGGTCGAGCGCCGGCTGAGGATGAGCCAGCAGCGTGCGCAGGTGGCCAAGGTGGCCAACAGCACCCTGGCTTGTAGGAGAAATCGTGTGGCCAGCGGGACTAGGGCAGTGATCGTCCCCCCGTAGTCGGCACTGGTGAGGCCGCACCTCGAGAACTGTGTTCAGTTTTGGGCCCCTTGCTAGAAGAACGACATGGAGGTGCTGGAGCACGTCCAGAGAAGGGCAATGCAGCGGGTGAAGGGTCTAGAGAAGAAGTCTGATGAGGAGCGGCTGAGGGAACTGGGGTTGTTTAGCCCGGAGAAGAGGAGGCTGAGGGGAGACCTGATGGCTCTCTACAGCTCCCTCAAAGGAGGTGGTAGTGAGGTGGGCGTTGGTCTCTTCACCCAACTAACTAGCAAACGGACAAGAGAAAACGGTCTCAAGTTGCGTCAGGGGAGGTTTAGATTGGCTATGAGGAAAAATTTCTTCACCGACAGAGTGGTCAGGCGTTGGAACAGGCTGCCCAGAGAGGTGCTGGAGTCACCATCCCTGGAGGCGTTCAAAAGACGCGTAGACGTGGCACTTTGGGACATGGTTTAGTAGACATGGTGGTGTCGGGTCAACGGTTGGACTTGATGATCTCAGAGGTCTTTTCCAACCTTCCGATTCCATGATTCTCTAATTAATGTTTGGGTTAGGGTTAGCGTCAGCCTTATGGTTAAGGTTAGGGTCAGGCTTCGGCTGTTTTTGATTGGACTGTTAGGGTAAGGTTTTGGGTGTTTTTGATTGGACCGTAAGGTTTGTAAATTTAGGGCTAGTGTAATGATTAGGGTTTGGATTCGGTTCAGCATTGGGGTCAGGTTTAGTGTCAGGGTTAGGGGTTGGGGTTTGGCCTGGGGTTACGGTGAGTCTCTGTGTTAGGGTTAGCATTAGGATTCGGGTTAGGGTCAGGTTTAGGGTATTTTTGATTGGCCCATAAGCGTTGTAAGTTTAGGGTTAGGGTTAGGATTAGGGTTAGGGTTAGGTTTGTTATAGTTGAATTGAGACAAATAGAGTCCAAAGTAAATTCAATCTGTATTTATTAAGGTAGGAAAGCAAAAGCAGCGCTGGGCGGCCGGGGAGCCGCGGCTCCGCCAAGGGCTCGCGAATTCAAACAAGCTAAGCAGCCCCCTTTATAGGTTGATTTTTGCGCCTTTCGGCTTCTTGGGTTATCGTGGCTCCTCCAAGTCTGGGTAGTTTGTTACAGAGATACAAGTTGTCATAGTAACATAGCACTGCAATTTGCAACATTTTGGTTAAGCCTCGCCAAACAGGATGTTCTCTGGTGCAGCATGGTGCAGAAAGATTGCTTTTTCTCATCTAACCCATTTTGATCACCAAATTACCTCCAATTCCTTATTACAGGTTCATGGTTGGGGTTAAGTTCAGTGTCAGCGTTAGGGTTAGAGGTTAGGAATGGGGTCAGCCTCCGGTTAAATCTTAGTCTATTTTTCATGGAGTTAGTCTTAGGGTTATGGTCAGGATTGTGGTTAGCATTTGGGTTAGGGTCAGGGATCTTGTTAGGGTGAGGGTCAGAGTTAGGGCTAGGGTTATGGTCAGACTTAGGCTATTTTTGGCTGACTGTTAGGTTTTTAATGGTGAGGCTTAGGATTTGGCCTCAGGTTTGGGTAAGGGTCAGCTTGGGGTTTGGGTTATAGGTTAGGGTTTGATTATGGTTAGGGTCAGCCTTAAGGTTCGGGTTAGTTTAAGGGTAAGCCTTCTGGTTCGGATTAGTGTTCGGGTCAGGCCCAGGGTACCAGTCAGGGGGACGCTTAGGCTATCTTTGGTTGACCGTAAGTATCGTAAGCGTTAGGGTTCAGGTTAGGCCTCGGATTAGTGTTTGGATCAGCCTTTGGGTTAGACTTAGGGTTAGGGTTAGCTTTAGGGTTGGGGTTAGGGCCGGGTTAGGTTTCAGGCTTAAGGTTAGTGTTAAGGTTAGGGTCAGGCTTATGGTTAGGGTTAGGCCCAGGGTCACAGTTAGGGTCAGGCTTAGGTTATTTTTACTTAAACTGTGAGGGTTAGGGTTAGTGTAGGCTTTAGGGTTAGGATCAGGGTTAGGCTTCGGCTATTTGTGATTGGACTGGAATGGTTGAAATTTTAGGGTCAGTCTTACAGTTAGGGTTAGGGTTAGAGTTAGGTTTAGAGTCAGGGTAGGATTATGGCTAGGGTTAGGGTTAGGGTCAGGCTTAGGGTATTTTTGATTGGACCGTAAGGCTTGTAGGTTTAAGGTTAGGGTTAGGATAAGGATTAGGTTCCGGTTTAGGTTTAGGGTTAGGGCCAGGTTTAGGGTTAGGGTTAGGGTCAGGGTCAGGGTCAGGCTTCGGGTATTTTTGATTGCACCATAAAGGTTGTAAGTTGAGGGTTCGGTTTAGTTTTAGCGTCACGGTTGTGGTTAGGGGTTAGGGTTTTGGTTAGAATGGGGTAAGGCTCAAGTCTTTTTCAGGCTCTTTTTCATTAGGTCATGGTTTGGGTTTAGGGTCAGGATAAGGTTAGGACGTGGGTTCGGGTTATGCCTAGGGTTTGGGTTATGGTTCGGATTAGGATTAGAGTCAGGCTTAGGGTATTTTTGATGAGACCATCAAGTTTGTAAATTTAGGGTTAGGGTTAGGGTTAGGGTCAGGGTAGGGTTAGGTCAAGGGTTAGGGTTAGGTTTAGGGTAATGGTTAGAGTTAGGGCAAGGATCAGGTTTAGGCGCAGGGTTAGGGTCAGGGTATGGTTAGTGTTGGGGTTAGGTTTAGGATTGGATTTCGGGTTGGTTTTAGGGTCAGGGTTAGGTCTTGGGTTATGGTTAGGGTCAGCCTTATGGTTAGTGTTAGGCTTAGGGTGAGGTTCAGTTTGACGGTATTTTTGATTGATTGGGCCATAAGGATTGTAAATTTAGGCTTAGGGTTAGGGTTAAGATTAGGCTTAGGATAGGTTTCGGGCTAGGGTTAGATTTCCTGTTAAGGTTAGCATTTTTGTTGGGGTTGGGGGTTAGGATTAGGATCCGAGTCGGGTTTAGAGTAAGGGTCAGGGTTAGGGTTAGGGTTGGGATTAGGGTCAGGGTTTGGGTTAGGTTTACTCTCTAGGTTAATGTTTGGGCTAGGAATCCATTTGGGTTCTGTTCAGGGTTAGGGTTAATCTTAGGGTTAGGATTAGGGTCAGGCTTTGGGTATTTTTGATTGGACTGTAAGGGTTGTAAGTTTAGGGTTGGGATTAGGTTGAGTGTCAGGCTTAGGGTATTTTCTCTTTGACCCTATGGTTTGTAAGATTGAGGTTTTGGTTAGGCTCAGGTTATTTTTTGTTATTACAGGGACCCAAGACATCTGATTGCAGTTTCGGTGCCCTTGTCCCTCTGCTCGGGCTCCATCTGCAGCTCCTGAAGGACTCTGTTCTCCCTGCAGGTCCTAGCCGATGGCTGGCAGTCCCAGGCAAGTACCTCAGATGAAGTTCTCGGGGTGGCACTGGGGGTTACGGTCAGACAGAGGAACTCTGCCTGAAAACCTAAGATATTTTTAATATTTGAAAAAAAGGACTGCCTTTTCATCAGCTGAAAGATCAAATACTTCCAACACAATGTCAGTGGAAATTCTACATACCCAAGAAACCAGGTTGTGTAAAAAAAACCCAAAACCCAAAAAACCCCCAAACCCAACGGTCTGGATGGGCGGGTCCAAAGAGTTCTGGTGAATGGACTTGAATCCATTTGGTGGCCAGTCCCAGAAGCGGTGTTTCCCAGGGCTCAGTACTGGGGCCAGGTCTCCTTAATATCTTTATCAATGATCTGGACGAGGGGCTCGAGTGTGCCCTCAGTAAGTTCGCAGACGACACCAAGTTGTGCGGGAGTGTTGATCTGCTGAAAGGTAGGAAGGGTCTGCAGAGGGATCTGCACAGGCTGGATCGATGGGCTGAGACCAGCTCTATGAGGTTTACCAAGGCTCAGTGCCGGGTCCTGCACTTGGCTCACAGCAACCCCAGGCAACGCTACAGGCTTGGGAAAGAAGAGCGGCTGGAAAGCTGCCTGGCGGAAAAGGACCTGGGGCTGTTGGTCGAGCGCCGGCTGAGGATGAGCCAGCAGCGTGCGCAGGTGGCCAAGGTGGCCAACAGCACCCTGGCTTGTAGGAGAAATCGTGTGGCCAGCGGGACTAGGGCAGTGATCGTCCCCCCGTAGTCAGCACTGGTGAGGCCGCACCTCGAGAACTGTGTTCAGTTTTGGGCCCCTTGCTAGAAGAACGACATGGAGGTGCTGGAGCACGTCCAGAGAAGGGCAATGCAGCGGGTGAAGGGTCTAGAGAAGAAGTCTGATGAGGAGCGGCTGAGGGAACTGGGGTTGTTTAGCCCGGAGAAGAGGAGGCTGAGGGGAGACCTGATGGCTCTCTACAGCTCCCTCAAAGGAGGTGGTAGTGAGGTGGGCGTTGGTCTCTTCACCCAACTAACTAGCAAACGGACAAGAGAAAACGGTCTCAAGTTGCGTCAGGGGAGGTTTAGATTGGCTATGAGGAAAAATTTCTTCACCGACAGAGTGGTCAGGCGTTGGAACAGGCTGCCCAGAGAGGTGCTGGAGTCACCATCCCTGGAGGCGTTCAAAAGACGCGTAGACGTGGCACTTTGGGACATGGTTTAGTAGACATGGTGGTGTCGGGTCAACGGTTGGACTTGATGATCTCAGAGGTCTTTTCCAACCTTCCGATTCCATGATTCTCTAATTAATGTTTGGGTTAGGGTTAGCGTCAGCCTTATGGTTAAGGTTAGGGTCAGGCTTCGGCTGTTTTTGATTGGACTGTTAGGGTAAGGTTTTGGGTGTTTTTGATTGGACCGTAAGGTTTGTAAATTTAGGGCTAGTGTAATGATTAGGGTTTGGATTCGGTTCAGCATTGGGGTCAGGTTTAGTGTCAGGGTTAGGGGTTGGGGTTTGGCCTGGGGTTACGGTGAGTCTCTGTGTTAGGGTTAGCATTAGGATTCGGGTTAGGGTCAGGTTTAGGGTATTTTTGATTGGCCCATAAGCGTTGTAAGTTTAGGGTTAGGGTTAGGATTAGGGTTAGGGTTAGGTTTGTTATAGTTGAATTGAGACAAATAGAGTCCAAAGTAAATTCAATCTGTATTTATTAAGGTAGGAAAGCAAAAGCAGCGCTGGGCGGCCGGGGAGCCGCGGCTCCGCCAAGGGCTCGCGAATTCAAACAAGCTAAACAGCCCCCTTTATAGGTTGATTTTTGCGCCTTTCGGCTTCTTGGGTTATCGTGGCTCCTCCAAGTCTGGGTAGTTTGTTACAGAGATACAAGTTGTCATAGTAACATAGCACTGCAATTTGCAACATTTTGGTTAAGCCTCGCCAAACAGGATGTTCTCTGGTGCAGCATGGTGCAGAAAGATTGCTTTTTCTCATCTAACCCATTTTGATCACCAAATTACCTCCAATTCCTTATTACAGGTTCATGGTTGGGGTTAAGTTCAGTGTCAGCGTTAGGGTTAGAGGTTAGGAATGGGGTCAGCCTCCGGTTAAATCTTAGTCTATTTTTCATGGAGTTAGTCTTAGGGTTATGGTCAGGATTGTGGTTAGCATTTGGGTTAGGGTCAGGGATCTTGTTAGGGTGAGGGTCAGAGTTAGGGCTAGGGTTATGGTCAGACTTAGGCTATTTTTGGCTGACTGTTAGGTTTTTAATGGTGAGGCTTAGGATTTGGCCTCAGGTTTGGGTAAGGGTCAGCTTGGGGTTTGGGTTATAGGTTAGGGTTTGATTATGGTTAGGGTCAGCCTTAAGGTTCGGGTTAGTTTAAGGGTAAGCCTTCTGGTTCGGATTAGTGTTCGGGTCAGGCCCAGGGTACCAGTCAGGGGGACGCTTAGGCTATCTTTGGTTGACCGTAAGTATCGTAAGCGTTAGGGTTCAGGTTAGGCCTCGGATTAGTGTTTGGATCAGCCTTTGGGTTAGACTTAGGGTTAGGGTTAGCTTTAGGGTTGGGGTTAGGGCCGGGTTAGGTTTCAGGCTTAAGGTTAGTGTTAAGGTTAGGGTCAGGCTTATGGTTAGGGTTAGGCCCAGGGTCACAGTTAGGGTCAGGCTTAGGTTATTTTTACTTAAACTGTGAGGGTTAGGGTTAGTGTAGGCTTTAGGGTTAGGATCAGGGTTAGGCTTCGGCTATTTGTGATTGGACTGGAATGGTTGAAATTTTAGGGTCAGTCTTACAGTTAGGGTTAGGGTTAGAGTTAGGTTTAGAGTCAGGGTAGGATTATGGCTAGGGTTAGGGTTAGGGTCAGGCTTAGGGTATTTTTGATTGGACCGTAAGGCTTGTAAGTTTAAGGTTAGGGTTAGGATAAGGATTAGGTTCCGGTTTAGGTTTAGGGTTAGGGCCAGGTTTAGGGTTAGGGTTAGGGTCAGGGTCAGGGTCAGGCTTCGGGTATTTTTGATTGCACCATAAAGGTTGTAAGTTGAGGGTTCGGTTTAGTTTTAGCGTCACGGTTGTGGTTAGGGGTTAGGGTTTTGGTTAGAATGGGGTAAGGCTCAAGTCTTTTTCAGGCTCTTTTTCATTAGGTCATGGTTTGGGTTTAGGGTCAGGATAAGGTTAGGACGTGGGTTCGGGTTATGCCTAGGGTTTGGGTTATGGTTCGGATTAGGATTAGAGTCAGGCTTAGGGTATTTTTGATGAGACCATCAAGTTTGTAAATTTAGGGTTAGGGTTAGGGTTAGGGTCAGGGTAGGGTTAGGTCAAGGGTTAGGGTTAGGTTTAGGGTAATGGTTAGAGTTAGGGCAAGGATCAGGTTTAGGCGCAGGGTTAGGGTCAGGGTATGGTTAGTGTTGGGGTTAGGTTTAGGATTGGATTTCGGGTTGGTTTTAGGGTCAGGGTTAGGTCTTGGGTTATGGTTAGGGTCAGCCTTATGGTTAGTGTTAGGCTTAGGGTGAGGTTCAGTTTGACGGTATTTTTGATTGATTGGGCCATAAGGATTGTAAATTTAGGCTTAGGGTTAGGGTTAAGATTAGGCTTAGGATAGGTTTCGGGCTAGGGTTAGATTTCCTGTTAAGGTTAGCATTTTTGTTGGGGTTGGGGGTTAGGATTAGGATCCGAGTCGGGTTTAGAGTAAGGGTCAGGGTTAGGGTTAGGGTTGGGATTAGGGTCAGGGTTTGGGTTAGGTTTACTCTCTAGGTTAATGTTTGGGCTAGGAATCCATTTGGGTTCTGTTCAGGGTTAGGGTTAATCTTAGGGTTAGGATTAGGGTCAGGCTTTGGGTATTTTTGATTGGACTGTAAGGGTTGTAAGTTTAGGGTTGGGATTAGGTTGAGTGTCAGGCTTAGGGTATTTTCTCTTTGACCCTATGGTTTGTAAGATTGAGGTTTTGGTTAGGCTCAGGTTATTTTTTGTTATTACAGGGACCCAAGACATCTGATTGCAGTTTCGGTGCCCTCGTCCCTCTGCTCGGGCTCCATCTGCAGCTCCTGAAGGACTCTGTTCTCCCTGCAGGTCCTAGCCGATGGCTGGCAGTCCCAGGCAAGTACCTCAGGTGAAGTTCTCGGGGTGGCACTGGGGGTTACGGTCAGACAGAGGAACTCTGCCTGAAAACCTAAGATATTTTTAATATTTGAAAAAAAGGACTGCCTTTTCATCAGCTGAAAGATCAAATACTTCCAACACAATGTCAGTGGAAATTCTACATACCCAAGAAACCAGGTTGTGTAAAAAAAACCAAAACCCAAAAAACCCCAAAACCCAACGGTCTGGATGGGCGGGTCCAAAGAGTTCTGGTGAATGGACTTGAATCCATTTGGTGGCCAGTCCCAGAAGCGGTGTTTCCCAGGGCTCAGTACTGGGGCCAGGTCTCCTTAATATCTTTATCAATGATCTGGACGAGGGGCTCGAGTGTGCCCTCAGTAAGTTCGCAGACGACACCAAGTTGTGCGGGAGTGTTGATCTGCTGAAAGGTAGGAAGGGTCTGCAGAGGGATCTGCACAGGCTGGATCGATGGGCTGAGACCAGCTCTATGAGGTTTACCAAGGCTCAGTGCCGGGTCCTGCACTTGGCTCACAGCAACCCCAGGCAACGCTACAGGCTTGGGAAAGAAGAGCGGCTGGAAAGCTGCCTGGCGGAAAAGGACCTGGGGCTGTTGGTCGAGCGCCGGCTGAGGATGAGCCAGCAGCGTGCGCAGGTGGCCAAGGTGGCCAACAGCACCCTGGCTTGTAGGAGAAATCGTGTGGCCAGCGGGACTAGGGCAGTGATCGTCCCCCCGTAGTCGGCACTGGTGAGGCCGCACCTCGAGAAACTGTGTTCAGTTTTGGGCCCCTTGCTAGAAGAACGACATGGAGGTGCTGGAGCACGTCCAGAGAAGGGCAATGCAGCGGGTGAAGGGTCTAGAGAAGAAGTCTGATGAGGAGCGGCTGAGGGAACTGGGGTTGTTTAGCCCGGAGAAGAGGAGGCTGAGGGGAGACCTGATGGCTCTCTACAGCTCCCTCAAAGGAGGTGGTAGTGAGGTGGGCGTTGGTCTCTTCACCCAACTAACTAGCAAACGGACAAGAGAAAACGGTCTCAAGTTGCGTCAGGGGAGGTTTAGATTGGCTATGAGGAAAAATTTCTTCACCGACAGAGTGGTCAGGCGTTGGAACAGGCTGCCCAGAGAGGTGCTGGAGTCACCATCCCTGGAGGCGTTCAAAAGACGCGTAGACGTGGCACTTTGGGACATGGTTTAGTAGACATGGTGGTGTCGGGTCAACGGTTGGACTTGATGATCTCAGAGGTCTTTTCCAACCTTCCGATTCCATGATTCTCTAATTAATGTTTGGGTTAGGGTTAGCGTCAGCCTTATGGTTAAGGTTAGGGTCAGGCTTCGGCTGTTTTTGATTGGACTGTTAGGGTAAGGTTTTGGGTGTTTTTGATTGGACCGTAAGGTTTGTAAATTTAGGGCTAGTGTAATGATTAGGGTTTGGATTCGGTTCAGCATTGGGGTCAGGTTTAGTGTCAGGGTTAGGGGTTGGGGTTTGGCCTGGGGTTACGGTGAGTCTCTGTGTTAGGGTTAGCATTAGGATTCGGGTTAGGGTCAGGTTTAGGGTATTTTTGATTGGCCCATAAGCGTTGTAAGTTTAGGGTTAGGGTTAGGATTAGGGTTAGGGTTAGGTTTGTTATAGTTGAATTGAGACAAATAGAGTCCAAAGTAAATTCAATCTGTATTTATTAAGGTAGGAAAGCAAAAGCAGCGCTGGGCGGCCGGGGAGCCGCGGCTCCGCCAAGGGCTCGCGAATTCAAACAAGCTAAACAGCCCCCTTTATAGGTTGATTTTTGCGCCTTTCGGCTTCTTGGGTTATCGTGGCTCCTCCAAGTCTGGGTAGTTTGTTACAGAGATACAAGTTGTCATAGTAACATAGCACTGCAATTTGCAACATTTTGGTTAAGCCTCGCCAAACAGGATGTTCTCTGGTGCAGCATGGTGCAGAAAGATTGCTTTTTCTCATCTAACCCATTTTGATCACCAAATTACCTCCAATTCCTTATTACAGGTTCATGGTTGGGGTTAAGTTCAGTGTCAGCGTTAGGGTTAGAGGTTAGGAATGGGGTCAGCCTCCGGTTAAATCTTAGTCTATTTTTCATGGAGTTAGTCTTAGGGTTATGGTCAGGATTGTGGTTAGCATTTGGGTTAGGGTCAGGGATCTTGTTAGGGTGAGGGTCAGAGTTAGGGCTAGGGTTATGGTCAGACTTAGGCTATTTTTGGCTGACTGTTAGGTTTTTAATGGTGAGGCTTAGGATTTGGCCTCAGGTTTGGGTAAGGGTCAGCTTGGGGTTTGGGTTATAGGTTAGGGTTTGATTATGGTTAGGGTCAGCCTTAAGGTTCGGGTTAGTTTAAGGGTAAGCCTTCTGGTTCGGATTAGTGTTCGGGTCAGGCCCAGGGTACCAGTCAGGGGGACGCTTAGGCTATCTTTGGTTGACCGTAAGTATCGTAAGCGTTAGGGTTCAGGTTAGGCCTCGGATTAGTGTTTGGATCAGCCTTTGGGTTAGACTTAGGGTTAGGGTTAGCTTTAGGGTTGGGGTTAGGGCCGGGTTAGGTTTCAGGCTTAAGGTTAGTGTTAAGGTTAGGGTCAGGCTTATGGTTAGGGTTAGGCCCAGGGTCACAGTTAGGGTCAGGCTTAGGTTATTTTTACTTAAACTGTGAGGGTTAGGGTTAGTGTAGGCTTTAGGGTTAGGATCAGGGTTAGGCTTCGGCTATTTGTGATTGGACTGGAATGGTTGAAATTTTAGGGTCAGTCTTACAGTTAGGGTTAGGGTTAGAGTTAGGTTTAGAGTCAGGGTAGGATTATGGCTAGGGTTAGGGTTAGGGTCAGGCTTAGGGTATTTTTGATGAGACCATCAAGTTTGTAAATTTAGGGTTAGGGTTCGGGTTAGGGTCAGGGTAGGGTTAGGTCAAGGGTTAGGGTTAGGTTTAGGGTAATGGTTAGAGTTAGGGCAAGGATCAGGTTTAGGCGCAGGGTTAGGGTCAGGGTATGGTTAGTGTTGGGGTTAGGTTTAGGATTGGATTTCGGGTTGGTTTTAGGGTCAGGGTTAGGTCTTGGGTTATGGTTAGGGTCAGCCTTATGGTTAGTGTTAGGCTTAGGGTGAGGTTCAGTTTGACGGTATTTTTGATTGATTGGGCCATAAGGATTGTAAATTTAGGCTTAGGGTTAGGGTTAAGATTAGGCTTAGGATAGGTTTCGGGCTAGGGTTAGATTTCCTGTTAAGGTTAGCATTTTTGTTGGGGTTGGGGGTTAGGATTAGGATCCGAGTCGGGTTTAGAGTAAGGGTCAGGGTTAGGGTTAGGGTTGGGATTAGGGTCAGGGTTTGGGTTAGGTTTACTCTCTAGGTTAATGTTTGGGCTAGGAATCCATTTGGGTTCTGTTCAGGGTTAGGGTTAATCTTAGGGTTAGGATTAGGGTCAGGCTTTGGGTATTTTTGATTGGACTGTAAGGGTTGTAAGTTTAGGGTTGGGATTAGGTTGAGTGTCAGGCTTAGGGTATTTTCTCTTTGACCCTATGGTTTGTAAGATTGAGGTTTTGGTTAGGCTCAGGTTATTTTTTGTTATTACAGGGACCCAAGACATCTGATTGCAGTTTCGGTGCCCTCGTCCCTCTGCTCGGGCTCCATCTGCAGCTCCTGAAGGACTCTGTTCTCCCTGCAGGTCCTAGCCGATGGCTGGCAGTCCCAGGCAAGTACCTCAGGTGAAGTTCTCGGGGTGGCACTGGGGGTTACGGTCAGACAGAGGAACTCTGCCTGAAAACCTAAGATATTTTTAATATTTGAAAAAAAGGACTGCCTTTTCATCAGCTGAAAGATCAAATACTTCCAACACAATGTCAGTGGAAATTCTACATACCCAAGAAACCAGGTTGTGTAAAAAAAACCCAAAACCCAAAAAACCCCAAAACCCAACGGTCTGGATGGGCGGGTCCAAAGAGTTCTGGTGAATGGACTTGAATCCATTTGGTGGCCAGTCCCAGAAGCGGTGTTTCCCAGGGCTCAGTACTGGGGCCAGGTCTCCTTAATATCTTTATCAATGATCTGGACGAGGGGCTCGAGTGTGCCCTCAGTAAGTTCGCAGACGACACCAAGTTGTGCGGGAGTGTTGATCTGCTGAAAGGTAGGAAGGGTCTGCAGAGGGATCTGCACAGGCTGGATCGATGGGCTGAGACCAGCTCTATGAGGTTTACCAAGGCTCAGTGCCGGGTCCTGCACTTGGCTCACAGCAACCCCAGGCAACGCTACAGGCTTGGGAAAGAAGAGCGGCTGGAAAGCTGCCTGGCGGAAAAGGACCTGGGGCTGTTGGTCGAGCGCCGGCTGAGGATGAGCCAGCAGCGTGCGCAGGTGGCCAAGGTGGCCAACAGCACCCTGGCTTGTAGGAGAAATCGTGTGGCCAGCGGGACTAGGGCAGTGATCGTCCCCCCGTAGTCGGCACTGGTGAGGCCGCACCTCGAGAACACCTGTGTTCAGTTTTGGGCCCCTTGCTAGAAGAACGACATGGAGGTGCTGGAGCACGTCCAGAGAAGGGCAATGCAGCGGGTGAAGGGTCTAGAGAAGAAGTCTGATGAGGAGCGGCTGAGGGAACTGGGGTTGTTTAGCCCGGAGAAGAGGAGGCTGAGGGGAGACCTGATGGCTCTCTACAGCTCCCTCAAAGGAGGTGGTAGTGAGGTGGGCGTTGGTCTCTTCACCCAACTAACTAGCAAACGGACAAGAGAAAACGGTCTCAAGTTGCGTCAGGGGAGGTTTAGATTGGCTATGAGGAAAAATTTCTTCACCGACAGAGTGGTCAGGCGTTGGAACAGGCTGCCCAGAGAGGTGCTGGAGTCACCATCCCTGGAGGCGTTCAAAAGACGCGTAGACGTGGCACTTTGGGACATGGTTTAGTAGACATGGTGGTGTCGGGTCAACGGTTGGACTTGATGATCTCAGAGGTCTTTTCCAACCTTCCGATTCCATGATTCTCTAATTAATGTTTGGGTTAGGGTTAGCGTCAGCCTTATGGTTAAGGTTAGGGTCAGGCTTCGGCTGTTTTTGATTGGACTGTTAGGGTAAGGTTTTGGGTGTTTTTGATTGGACCGTAAGGTTTGTAAATTTAGGGCTAGTGTAATGATTAGGGTTTGGATTCGGTTCAGCATTGGGGTCAGGTTTAGTGTCAGGGTTAGGGGTTGGGGTTTGGCCTGGGGTTACGGTGAGTCTCTGTGTTAGGGTTAGCATTAGGATTCGGGTTAGGGTCAGGTTTAGGGTATTTTTGATTGGCCCATAAGCGTTGTAAGTTTAGGGTTAGGGTTAGGATTAGGGTTAGGGTTAGGTTTGTTATAGTTGAATTGAGACAAATAGAGTCCAAAGTAAATTCAATCTGTATTTATTAAGGTAGGAAAGCAAAAGCAGCGCTGGGCGGCCGGGGAGCCGCGGCTCCGCCAAGGGCTCGCGAATTCAAACAAGCTAAGCAGCCCCCTTTATAGGTTGATTTTTGCGCCTTTCGGCTTCTTGGGTTATCGTGGCTCCTCCAAGTCTGGGTAGTTTGTTACAGAGATACAAGTTGTCATAGTAACATAGCACTGCAATTTGCAACATTTTGGTTAAGCCTCGCCAAACAGGATGTTCTCTGGTGCAGCATGGTGCAGAAAGATTGCTTTTTCTCATCTAACCCATTTTGATCACCAAATTACCTCCAATTCCTTATTACAGGTTCATGGTTGGGGTTAAGTTCAGTGTCAGCGTTAGGGTTAGAGGTTAGGAATGGGGTCAGCCTCCGGTTAAATCTTAGTCTATTTTTCATGGAGTTAGTCTTAGGGTTATGGTCAGGATTGTGGTTAGCATTTGGGTTAGGGTCAGGGATCTTGTTAGGGTGAGGGTCAGAGTTAGGGCTAGGGTTATGGTCAGACTTAGGCTATTTTTGGCTGACTGTTAGGTTTTTAATGGTGAGGCTTAGGATTTGGCCTCAGGTTTGGGTAAGGGTCAGCTTGGGGTTTGGGTTATAGGTTAGGGTTTGATTATGGTTAGGGTCAGCCTTAAGGTTCGGGTTAGTTTAAGGGTAAGCCTTCTGGTTCGGATTAGTGTTCGGGTCAGGCCCAGGGTACCAGTCAGGGGGACGCTTAGGCTATCTTTGGTTGACCGTAAGTATCGTAAGCGTTAGGGTTCAGGTTAGGCCTCGGATTAGTGTTTGGATCAGCCTTTGGGTTAGACTTAGGGTTAGGGTTAGCTTTAGGGTTGGGGTTAGGGCCGGGTTAGGTTTCAGGCTTAAGGTTAGTGTTAAGGTTAGGGTCAGGCTTATGGTTAGGGTTAGGCCCAGGGTCACAGTTAGGGTCAGGCTTAGGTTATTTTTACTTAAACTGTGAGGGTTAGGGTTAGTGTAGGCTTTAGGGTTAGGATCAGGGTTAGGCTTCGGCTATTTGTGATTGGACTGGAATGGTTGAAATTTTAGGGTCAGTCTTACAGTTAGGGTTAGGGTTAGAGTTAGGTTTAGAGTCAGGGTAGGATTATGGCTAGGGTTAGGGTTAGGGTCAGGCTTAGGGTATTTTTGATTGGACCGTAAGGCTTGTAAGTTTAAGGTTAGGGTTAGGATAAGGATTAGGTTCCGGTTTAGGTTTAGGGTTAGGGCCAGGTTTAGGGTTAGGGTTAGGGTCAGGGTCAGGGTCAGGCTTCGGGTATTTTTGATTGCACCATAAAGGTTGTAAGTTGAGGGTTCGGTTTAGTTTTAGCGTCACGGTTGTGGTTAGGGGTTAGGGTTTTGGTTAGAATGGGGTAAGGCTCAAGTCTTTTTCAGGCTCTTTTTCATTAGGTCATGGTTTGGGTTTAGGGTCAGGATAAGGTTAGGACGTGGGTTCGGGTTATGCCTAGGGTTTGGGTTATGGTTCGGATTAGGATTAGAGTCAGGCTTAGGGTATTTTTGATGAGACCATCAAGTTTGTAAATTTAGGGTTAGGGTTAGGGTTAGGGTCAGGGTAGGGTTAGGTCAAGGGTTAGGGTTAGGTTTAGGGTAATGGTTAGAGTTAGGGCAAGGATCAGGTTTAGGCGCAGGGTTAGGGTCAGGGTATGGTTAGTGTTGGGGTTAGGTTTAGGATTGGATTTCGGGTTGGTTTTAGGGTCAGGGTTAGGTCTTGGGTTATGGTTAGGGTCAGCCTTATGGTTAGTGTTAGGCTTAGGGTGAGGTTCAGTTTGACGGTATTTTTGATTGATTGGGCCATAAGGATTGTAAATTTAGGCTTAGGGTTAGGGTTAAGATTAGGCTTAGGATAGGTTTCGGGCTAGGGTTAGATTTCCTGTTAAGGTTAGCATTTTTGTTGGGGTTGGGGGTTAGGATTAGGATCCGAGTCGGGTTTAGAGTAAGGGTCAGGGTTAGGGTTAGGGTTGGGATTAGGGTCAGGGTTTGGGTTAGGTTTACTCTCTAGGTTAATGTTTGGGCTAGGAATCCATTTGGGTTCTGTTCAGGGTTAGGGTTAATCTTAGGGTTAGGATTAGGGTCAGGCTTTGGGTATTTTTGATTGGACTGTAAGGGTTGTAAGTTTAGGGTTGGGATTAGGTTGAGTGTCAGGCTTAGGGTATTTTCTCTTTGACCCTATGGTTTGTAAGATTGAGGTTTTGGTTAGGCTCAGGTTATTTTTTGTTATTACAGGGACCCAAGACATCTGATTGCAGTTTCGGTGCCCTCGTCCCTCTGCTCGGGCTCCATCTGCAGCTCCTGAAGGACTCTGTTCTCCCTGCAGGTCCTAGCCGATGGCTGGCAGTCCCAGGCAAGTACCTCAGGTGAAGTTCTCGGGGTGGCACTGGGGGTTACGGTCAGACAGAGGAACTCTGCCTGAAAACCTAAGATATTTTTAATATTTGAAAAAAAGGACTGCCTTTTCATCAGCTGAAAGATCAAATACTTCCAACACAATGTCAGTGGAAATTCTACATACCCAAGAAACCAGGTTGTGTAAAAAAAAACCAAAACCCAAAAAACCCCAAAACCCAACGGTCTGGATGGGCGGGTCCAAAGAGTTCTGGTGAATGGACTTGAATCCATTTGGTGGCCAGTCCCAGAAGCGGTGTTTCCCAGGGCTCAGTACTGGGGCCAGGTCTCCTTAATATCTTTATCAATGATCTGGACGAGGGGCTCGAGTGTGCCCTCAGTAAGTTCGCAGACGACACCAAGTTGTGCGGGAGTGTTGATCTGCTGAAAGGTAGGAAGGGTCTGCAGAGGGATCTGCACAGGCTGGATCGATGGGCTGAGACCAGCTCTATGAGGTTTACCAAGGCTCAGTGCCGGGTCCTGCACTTGGCTCACAGCAACCCCAGGCAACGCTACAGGCTTGGGAAAGAAGAGCGGCTGGAAAGCTGCCTGGCGGAAAAGGACCTGGGGCTGTTGGTCGAGCGCCGGCTGAGGATGAGCCAGCAGCGTGCGCAGGTGGCCAAGGTGGCCAACAGCACCCTGGCTTGTAGGAGAAATCGTGTGGCCAGCGGGACTAGGGCAGTGATCGTCCCCCCGTAGTCGGCACTGGTGAGGCCGCACCTCGAGAACTGTGTTCAGTTTTGGGCCCCTTGCTAGAAGAACGACATGGAGGTGCTGGAGCACGTCCAGAGAAGGGCAATGCAGCGGGTGAAGGGTCTAGAGAAGAAGTCTGATGAGGAGCGGCTGAGGGAACTGGGGTTGTTTAGCCCGGAGAAGAGGAGGCTGAGGGGAGACCTGATGGCTCTCTACAGCTCCCTCAAAGGAGGTGGTAGTGAGGTGGGCGTTGGTCTCTTCACCCAACTAACTAGCAAACGGACAAGAGAAAACGGTCTCAAGTTGCGTCAGGGGAGGTTTAGATTGGCTATGAGGAAAAATTTCTTCACCGACAGAGTGGTCAGGCGTTGGAACAGGCTGCCCAGAGAGGTGCTGGAGTCACCATCCCTGGAGGCGTTCAAAAGACGCGTAGACGTGGCACTTTGGGACATGGTTTAGTAGACATGGTGGTGTCGGGTCAACGGTTGGACTTGATGATCTCAGAGGTCTTTTCCAACCTTCCGATTCCATGATTCTCTAATTAATGTTTGGGTTAGGGTTAGCGTCAGCCTTATGGTTAAGGTTAGGGTCAGGCTTCGGCTGTTTTTGATTGGACTGTTAGGGTAAGGTTTTGGGTGTTTTTGATTGGACCGTAAGGTTTGTAAATTTAGGGCTAGTGTAATGATTAGGGTTTGGATTCGGTTCAGCATTGGGGTCAGGTTTAGTGTCAGGGTTAGGGGTTGGGGTTTGGCCTGGGGTTACGGTGAGTCTCTGTGTTAGGGTTAGCATTAGGATTCGGGTTAGGGTCAGGTTTAGGGTATTTTTGATTGGCCCATAAGCGTTGTAAGTTTAGGGTTAGGGTTAGGATTAGGGTTAGGGTTAGGTTTGTTATAGTTGAATTGAGACAAATAGAGTCCAAAGTAAATTCAATCTGTATTTATTAAGGTAGGAAAGCAAAAGCAGCGCTGGGCGGCCGGGGAGCCGCGGCTCCGCCAAGGGCTCGCGAATTCAAACAAGCTAAACAGCCCCCTTTATAGGTTGATTTTTGCGCCTTTCGGCTTCTTGGGTTATCGTGGCTCCTCCAAGTCTGGGTAGTTTGTTACAGAGATACAAGTTGTCATAGTAACATAGCACTGCAATTTGCAACATTTTGGTTAAGCCTCGCCAAACAGGATGTTCTCTGGTGCAGCATGGTGCAGAAAGATTGCTTTTTCTCATCTAACCCATTTTGATCACCAAATTACCTCCAATTCCTTATTACAGGTTCATGGTTGGGGTTAAGTTCAGTGTCAGCGTTAGGGTTAGAGGTTAGGAATGGGGTCAGCCTCCGGTTAAATCTTAGTCTATTTTTCATGGAGTTAGTCTTAGGGTTATGGTCAGGATTGTGGTTAGCATTTGGGTTAGGGTCAGGGATCTTGTTAGGGTGAGGGTCAGAGTTAGGGCTAGGGTTATGGTCAGACTTAGGCTATTTTTGGCTGACTGTTAGGTTTTTAATGGTGAGGCTTAGGATTTGGCCTCAGGTTTGGGTAAGGGTCAGCTTGGGGTTTGGGTTATAGGTTAGGGTTTGATTATGGTTAGGGTCAGCCTTAAGGTTCGGGTTAGTTTAAGGGTAAGCCTTCTGGTTCGGATTAGTGTTCGGGTCAGGCCCAGGGTACCAGTCAGGGGGACGCTTAGGCTATCTTTGGTTGACCGTAAGTATCGTAAGCGTTAGGGTTCAGGTTAGGCCTCGGATTAGTGTTTGGATCAGCCTTTGGGTTAGACTTAGGGTTAGGGTTAGCTTTAGGGTTGGGGTTAGGGCCGGGTTAGGTTTCAGGCTTAAGGTTAGTGTTAAGGTTAGGGTCAGGCTTATGGTTAGGGTTAGGCCCAGGGTCACAGTTAGGGTCAGGTTAGGTTATTTTTACTTACTGTGAGGTTAGGGTTAGTGTAGGCTTGTAAGTTTAGGTTAGGGTTTAGGATCGGGGTTTAGGCTTCAGGCTATTAGGGTAGGGATTGGACTTGGAATGGTTGAAAGGTTTTTAGGGTCGGTTTAGTTTTACAGTTAGGGTTAGGGTTAGAGTCTTTTTAGGTTTATTAGGTCAGGGTAGGATAAGGATTATGGCTAGGGTTAGGGTTAGGGTTAGGGTTAGGCTTAGGGTATTTTTGATGAGACCATCAAGTTTGTAAATTTAGGGTTAGGGTTAGGGTTAGGGTCAGGGTAGGGTTAGGTCAAGGGTTAGGGTTAGGTTTAGGGTAATGGTTAGAGTTAGGGCAAGGATCAGGTTTAGGCGCAGGGTTAGGGTCAGGGTATGGTTAGTGTTGGGGTTAGGTTTAGGATTGGATTTCGGGTTGGTTTTAGGGTCAGGGTTAGGTCTTGGGTTATGGTTAGGGTCAGCCTTATGGTTAGTGTTAGGCTTAGGGTGAGGTTCAGTTTGACGGTATTTTTGATTGATTGGGCCATAAGGATTGTAAATTTAGGCTTAGGGTTAGGGTTAAGATTAGGCTTAGGATAGGTTTCGGGCTAGGGTTAGATTTCCTGTTAAGGTTAGCATTTTTGTTGGGGTTGGGGGTTAGGATTAGGATCCGAGTCGGGTTTAGAGTAAGGGTCAGGGTTAGGGTTAGGGTTGGGATTAGGGTCAGGGTTTGGGTTAGGTTTACTCTCTAGGTTAATGTTTGGGCTAGGAATCCATTTGGGTTCTGTTCAGGGTTAGGGTTAATCTTAGGGTTAGGATTAGGGTCAGGCTTTGGGTATTTTTGATTGGACTGTAAGGGTTGTAAGTTTAGGGTTGGGATTAGGTTGAGTGTCAGGCTTAGGGTATTTTCTCTTTGACCCTATGGTTTGTAAGATTGAGGTTTTGGTTAGGCTCAGGTTATTTTTTGTTATTACAGGGACCCAAGACATCTGATTGCAGTTTCGGTGCCCTCGTCCCTCTGCTCGGGCTCCATCTGCAGCTCCTGAAGGACTCTGTTCTCCCTGCAGGTCCTAGCCGATGGCTGGCAGTCCCAGGCAAGTACCTCAGATGAAGTTCTCGGGGTGGCACTGGGGGTTACGGTCAGACAGAGGAACTCTGCCTGAAAACCTAAGATATTTTTAATATTTGAAAAAAAGGACTGCCTTTTCATCAGCTGAAAGATCAAATACTTCCAACACAATGTCAGTGGAAATTCTACATACCCAAGAAACCAGGTTGTGTAAAAAAAAACCAAAACCCAAAAAACCCCAAAACCCAACGGTCTGGATGGGCGGGTCCAAAGAGTTCTGGTGAATGGACTTGAATCCATTTGGTGGCCAGTCCCAGAAGCGGTGTTTCCCAGGGCTCAGTACTGGGGCCAGGTCTCCTTAATATCTTTATCAATGATCTGGACGAGGGGCTCGAGTGTGCCCTCAGTAAGTTCGCAGACGACACCAAGTTGTGCGGGAGTGTTGATCTGCTGAAAGGTAGGAAGGGTCTGCAGAGGGATCTGCACAGGCTGGATCGATGGGCTGAGACCAGCTCTATGAGGTTTACCAAGGCTCAGTGCCGGGTCCTGCACTTGGCTCACAGCAACCCCAGGCAACGCTACAGGCTTGGGAAAGAAGAGCGGCTGGAAAGCTGCCTGGCGGAAAAGGACCTGGGGCTGTTGGTCGAGCGCCGGCTGAGGATGAGCCAGCAGCGTGCGCAGGTGGCCAAGGTGGCCAACAGCACCCTGGCTTGTAGGAGAAATCGTGTGGCCAGCGGGACTAGGGCAGTGATCGTCCCCCCGTAGTCGGCACTGGTGAGGCCGCACCTCGAGAAACTGTGTTCAGTTTTGGGCCCCTTGCTAGAAGAACGACATGGAGGTGCTGGAGCACGTCCAGAGAAGGGCAATGCAGCGGGTGAAGGGTCTAGAGAAGAAGTCTGATGAGGAGCGGCTGAGGGAACTGGGGTTGTTTAGCCCGGAGAAGAGGAGGCTGAGGGGAGACCTGATGGCTCTCTACAGCTCCCTCAAAGGAGGTGGTAGTGAGGTGGGCGTTGGTCTCTTCACCCAACTAACTAGCAAACGGACAAGAGAAAACGGTCTCAAGTTGCGTCAGGGGAGGTTTAGATTGGCTATGAGGAAAAATTTCTTCACCGACAGAGTGGTCAGGCGTTGGAACAGGCTGCCCAGAGAGGTGCTGGAGTCACCATCCCTGGAGGCGTTCAAAAGACGCGTAGACGTGGCACTTTGGGACATGGTTTAGTAGACATGGTGGTGTCGGGTCAACGGTTGGACTTGATGATCTCAGAGGTCTTTTCCAACCTTCCGATTCCATGATTCTCTAATTAATGTTTGGGTTAGGGTTAGCGTCAGCCTTATGGTTAAGGTTAGGGTCAGGCTTCGGCTGTTTTTGATTGGACTGTTAGGGTAAGGTTTTGGGTGTTTTTGATTGGACCGTAAGGTTTGTAAATTTAGGGCTAGTGTAATGATTAGGGTTTGGATTCGGTTCAGCATTGGGGTCAGGTTTAGTGTCAGGGTTAGGGGTTGGGGTTTGGCCTGGGGTTACGGTGAGTCTCTGTGTTAGGGTTAGCATTAGGATTCGGGTTAGGGTCAGGTTTAGGGTATTTTTGATTGGCCCATAAGCGTTGTAAGTTTAGGGTTAGGGTTAGGATTAGGGTTAGGGTTAGGTTTGTTATAGTTGAATTGAGACAAATAGAGTCCAAAGTAAATTCAATCTGTATTTATTAAGGTAGGAAAGCAAAAGCAGCGCTGGGCGGCCGGGGAGCCGCGGCTCCGCCAAGGGCTCGCGAATTCAAACAAGCTAAGCAGCCCCCTTTATAGGTTGATTTTTGCGCCTTTCGGCTTCTTGGGTTATCGTGGCTCCTCCAAGTCTGGGTAGTTTGTTACAGAGATACAAGTTGTCATAGTAACATAGCACTGCAATTTGCAACATTTTGGTTAAGCCTCGCCAAACAGGATGTTCTCTGGTGCAGCATGGTGCAGAAAGATTGCTTTTTCTCATCTAACCCATTTTGATCACCAAATTACCTCCAATTCCTTATTACAGGTTCATGGTTGGGGTTAAGTTCAGTGTCAGCGTTAGGGTTAGAGGTTAGGAATGGGGTCAGCCTCCGGTTAAATCTTAGTCTATTTTTCATGGAGTTAGTCTTAGGGTTATGGTCAGGATTGTGGTTAGCATTTGGGTTAGGGTCAGGGATCTTGTTAGGGTGAGGGTCAGAGTTAGGGCTAGGGTTATGGTCAGACTTAGGCTATTTTTGGCTGACTGTTAGGTTTTTAATGGTGAGGCTTAGGATTTGGCCTCAGGTTTGGGTAAGGGTCAGCTTGGGGTTTGGGTTATAGGTTAGGGTTTGATTATGGTTAGGGTCAGCCTTAAGGTTCGGGTTAGTTTAAGGGTAAGCCTTCTGGTTCGGATTAGTGTTCGGGTCAGGCCCAGGGTACCAGTCAGGGGGACGCTTAGGCTATCTTTGGTTGACCGTAAGTATCGTAAGCGTTAGGGTTCAGGTTAGGCCTCGGATTAGTGTTTGGATCAGCCTTTGGGTTAGACTTAGGGTTAGGGTTAGCTTTAGGGTTGGGGTTAGGGTTAGGGTTAGGGTTAGGGTTAGGGTTAGGGTTAGGGTTAGGGTTAGGCCCAGGGTCACAGTTAGGGTCAGGCTTAGGTTATTTTTACTTAAACTGTGAGGGTTAGGGTTAGTGTAGGCTTTAGGGTTAGGATCAGGGTTAGGCTTCGGCTATTTGTGATTGGACTGGAATGGTTGAAATTTTAGGGTCAGTCTTACAGTTAGGGTTAGGGTTAGAGTTAGGTTTAGAGTCAGGGTAGGATTATGGCTAGGGTTAGGGTTAGGGTCAGGCTTAGGGTATTTTTGATTGGACCGTAAGGCTTGTAAGTTTAAGGTTAGGGTTAGGATAAGGATTAGGTTCCGGTTTAGGTAGGGTTAGGGCCTTTAGGGTTAGGGAGGGTCAGGGTCAGGCTTCGGGTATTTTTGATTGCACCATAAAGGTTGTAAGTTGAGGGTTCGGTTTAGTTTTAGCGTCACGGTTGTGGTTAGGGGTTAGGGTTTTGGTTAGAATGGGGTAAGGCTCAAGTCTTTTTCAGGCTCTTTTTCATTAGGTCATGGTTTGGGTTTAGGGTCAGGATAAGGTTAGGACGTGGGTTCGGGTTATGCCTAGGGTTTGGGTTATGGTTCGGATTAGGATTAGAGTCAGGCTTAGGGTATTTTTGATGAGACCATCAAGTTTGTAAATTTAGGGTTAGGGTTAGGGTTAGGGTCAGGGTAGGGTTAGGTCAAGGGTTAGGGTTAGGTTTAGGGTAATGGTTAGAGTTAGGGCAAGGATCAGGTTTAGGCGCAGGGTTAGGGTCAGGGTATGGTTAGTGTTGGGGTTAGGTTTAGGATTGGATTTCGGGTTGGTTTTAGGGTCAGGGTTAGGTCTTGGGTTATGGTTAGGGTCAGCCTTATGGTTAGTGTTAGGCTTAGGGTGAGGTTCAGTTTGACGGTATTTTTGATTGATTGGGCCATAAGGATTGTAAATTTAGGCTTAGGGTTAGGGTTAAGATTAGGCTTAGGATAGGTTTCGGGCTAGGGTTAGATTTCCTGTTAAGGTTAGCATTTTTGTTGGGGTTGGGGGTTAGGATTAGGATCCGAGTCGGGTTTAGAGTAAGGGTCAGGGTTAGGGTTAGGGTTGGGATTAGGGTCAGGGTTTGGGTTAGGTTTACTCTCTAGGTTAATGTTTGGGCTAGGAATCCATTTGGGTTCTGTTCAGGGTTAGGGTTAATCTTAGGGTTAGGATTAGGGTCAGGCTTTGGGTATTTTTGATTGGACTGTAAGGGTTGTAAGTTTAGGGTTGGGATTAGGTTGAGTGTCAGGCTTAGGGTATTTTCTCTTTGACCCTATGGTTTGTAAGATTGAGGTTTTGGTTAGGCTCAGGTTATTTTTTGTTATTACAGGGACCCAAGACATCTGATTGCAGTTTCGGTGCCCTTGTCCCTCTGCTCGGGCTCCATCTGCAGCTCCTGAAGGACTCTGTTCTCCCTGCAGGTCCTAGCCGATGGCTGGCAGTCCCAGGCAAGTACCTCAGATGAAGTTCTCGGGGTGGCACTGGGGGTTACGGTCAGACAGAGGAACTCTGCCTGAAAACCTAAGATATTTTTAATATTTGAAAAAAAGGACTGCCTTTTCATCAGCTGAAAGATCAAATACTTCCAACACAATGTCAGTGGAAATTCTACATACCCAAGAAACCAGGTTGTGTAAAAAAAAAACAAAACCCAAAAAACCCCAAAACCCAACGGTCTGGATGGGCGGGTCCAAAGAGTTCTGGTGAATGGACTTGAATCCATTTGGTGGCCAGTCCCAGAAGCGGTGTTTCCCAGGGCTCAGTACTGGGGCCAGGTCTCCTTAATATCTTTATCAATGATCTGGACGAGGGGCTCGAGTGTGCCCTCAGTAAGTTCGCAGACGACACCAAGTTGTGCGGGAGTGTTGATCTGCTGAAAGGTAGGAAGGGTCTGCAGAGGGATCTGCACAGGCTGGATCGATGGGCTGAGACCAGCTCTATGAGGTTTACCAAGGCTCAGTGCCGGGTCCTGCACTTGGCTCACAGCAACCCCAGGCAACGCTACAGGCTTGGGAAAGAAGAGCGGCTGGAAAGCTGCCTGGCGGAAAAGGACCTGGGGCTGTTGGTCGAGCGCCGGCTGAGGATGAGCCAGCAGCGTGCGCAGGTGGCCAAGGTGGCCAACAGCACCCTGGCTTGTAGGAGAAATCGTGTGGCCAGCGGGACTAGGGCAGTGATCGTCCCCCCGTAGTCGGCACTGGTGAGGCCGCACCTCGAGAACTGTGTTCAGTTTTGGGCCCCTTGCTAGAAGAACGACATGGAGGTGCTGGAGCACGTCCAGAGAAGGGCAATGCAGCGGGTGAAGGGTCTAGAGAAGAAGTCTGATGAGGAGCGGCTGAGGGAACTGGGGTTGTTTAGCCCGGAGAAGAGGAGGCTGAGGGGAGACCTGATGGCTCTCTACAGCTCCCTCAAAGGAGGTGGTAGTGAGGTGGGCGTTGGTCTCTTCACCCAACTAACTAGCAAACGGACAAGAGAAAACGGTCTCAAGTTGCGTCAGGGGAGGTTTAGATTGGCTATGAGGAAAAATTTCTTCACCGACAGAGTGGTCAGGCGTTGGAACAGGCTGCCCAGAGAGGTGCTGGAGTCACCATCCCTGGAGGCGTTCAAAAGACGCGTAGACGTGGCACTTTGGGACATGGTTTAGTAGACATGGTGGTGTCGGGTCAACGGTTGGACTTGATGATCTCAGAGGTCTTTTCCAACCTTCCGATTCCATGATTCTCTAATTAATGTTTGGGTTAGGGTTAGCGTCAGCCTTATGGTTAAGGTTAGGGTCAGGCTTCGGCTGTTTTTGATTGGACTGTTAGGGTAAGGTTTTGGGTGTTTTTGATTGGACCGTAAGGTTTGTAAATTTAGGGCTAGTGTAATGATTAGGGTTTGGATTCGGTTCAGCATTGGGGTCAGGTTTAGTGTCAGGGTTAGGGGTTGGGGTTTGGCCTGGGGTTACGTTGAGTCTCTGTGTTAGGGTTAGCATTAGGATTCGGGTTAGGGTCAGGTTTAGGGTATTTTTGATTGGCCCATAAGCGTTGTAAGTTTAGGGTTAGGGTTAGGATTAGGGTTAGGGTTAGGTTTGTTATAGTTGAATTGAGACAAATAGAGTCCAAAGTAAATTCAATCTGTATTTATTAAGGTAGGAAAGCAAAAGCAGCGCTGGGCGGCCGGGGAGCCGCGGCTCCGCCAAGGGCTCGCGAATTCAAACAAGCTAAGCAGCCCCCTTTATAGGTTGATTTTTGCGCCTTTCGGCTTCTTGGGTTATCGTGGCTCCTCCAAGTCTGGGTAGTTTGTTACAGAGATACAAGTTGTCATAGTAACATAGCACTGCAATTTGCAACATTTTGGTTAAGCCTCGCCAAACAGGATGTTCTCTGGTGCAGCATGGTGCAGAAAGATTGCTTTTTCTCATCTAACCCATTTTGATCACCAAATTACCTCCAATTCCTTATTACAGGTTCATGGTTGGGGTTAAGTTCAGTGTCAGCGTTAGGGTTAGAGGTTAGGAATGGGGTCAGCCTCCGGTTAAATCTTAGTCTATTTTTCATGGAGTTAGTCTTAGGGTTATGGTCAGGATTGTGGTTAGCATTTGGGTTAGGGTCAGGGATCTTGTTAGGGTGAGGGTCAGAGTTAGGGCTAGGGTTATGGTCAGACTTAGGCTATTTTTGGCTGACTGTTAGGTTTTTAATGGTGAGGCTTAGGATTTGGCCTCAGGTTTGGGTAAGGGTCAGCTTGGGGTTTGGGTTATAGGTTAGGGTTTGATTATGGTTAGGGTCAGCCTTAAGGTTCGGGTTAGTTTAAGGGTAAGCCTTCTGGTTCGGATTAGTGTTCGGGTCAGGCCCAGGGTACCAGTCAGGGGGACGCTTAGGCTATCTTTGGTTGACCGTAAGTATCGTAAGCGTTAGGGTTCAGGTTAGGCCTCGGATTAGTGTTTGGATCAGCCTTTGGGTTAGACTTAGGGTTAGGGTTAGCTTTAGGGTTGGGGTTAGGGCCGGGTTAGGTTTCAGGCTTAAGGTTAGTGTTAAGGTTAGGGTCAGGCTTATGGTTAGGGTTAGGCCCAGGGTCACAGTTAGGGTCAGGCTTAGGTTATTTTTACTTAAACTGTGAGGGTTAGGGTTAGTGTAGGCTTTAGGGTTAGGATCAGGGTTAGGCTTCGGCTATTTGTGATTGGACTGGAATGGTTGAAATTTTAGGGTCAGTCTTACAGTTAGGGTTAGGGTTAGAGTTAGGTTTAGAGTCAGGGTAGGATTATGGCTAGGGTTAGGGTTAGGGTCAGGCTTAGGGTATTTTTGATTGGACCGTAAGGCTTGTAAGTTTAAGGTTAGGGTTAGGATAAGGATTAGGTTCCGGTTTAGGTTTAGGGTTAGGGCCAGGTTTAGGGTTAGGGTTAGGGTCAGGGTCAGGGTCAGGCTTCGGGTATTTTTGATTGCACCATAAAGGTTGTAAGTTGAGGGTTCGGTTTAGTTTTAGCGTCACGGTTGTGGTTAGGGGTTAGGGTTTTGGTTAGAATGGGGTAAGGCTCAAGTCTTTTTCAGGCTCTTTTTCATTAGGTCATGGTTTGGGTTTAGGGTCAGGATAAGGTTAGGACGTGGGTTCGGGTTATGCCTAGGGTTTGGGTTATGGTTCGGATTAGGATTAGAGTCAGGCTTAGGGTATTTTTGATGAGACCATCAAGTTTGTAAATTTAGGGTTAGGGTTAGGGTTAGGGTCAGGGTAGGGTTAGGTCAAGGGTTAGGGTTAGGTTTAGGGTAATGGTTAGAGTTAGGGCAAGGATCAGGTTTAGGCGCAGGGTTAGGGTCAGGGTATGGTTAGTGTTGGGGTTAGGTTTAGGATTGGATTTCGGGTTGGTTTTAGGGTCAGGGTTAGGTCTTGGGTTATGGTTAGGGTCAGCCTTATGGTTAGTGTTAGGCTTAGGGTGAGGTTCAGTTTGACGGTATTTTTGATTGATTGGGCCATAAGGATTGTAAATTTAGGCTTAGGGTTAGGGTTAAGATTAGGCTTAGGATAGGTTTCGGGCTAGGGTTAGATTTCCTGTTAAGGTTAGCATTTTTGTTGGGGTTGGGGGTTAGGATTAGGATCCGAGTCGGGTTTAGAGTAAGGGTCAGGGTTAGGGTTAGGGTTGGGATTAGGGTCAGGGTTTGGGTTAGGTTTACTCTCTAGGTTAATGTTTGGGCTAGGAATCCATTTGGGTTCTGTTCAGGGTTAGGGTTAATCTTAGGGTTAGGATTAGGGTCAGGCTTTGGGTATTTTTGATTGGACTGTAAGGGTTGTAAGTTTAGGGTTGGGATTAGGTTGAGTGTCAGGCTTAGGGTATTTTCTCTTTGACCCTATGGTTTGTAAGATTGAGGTTTTGGTTAGGCTCAGGTTATTTTTTGTTATTACAGGGACCCAAGACATCTGATTGCAGTTTCGGTGCCCTCGTCCCTCTGCTCGGGCTCCATCTGCAGCTCCTGAAGGACTCTGTTCTCCCTGCAGGTCCTAGCCGATGGCTGGCAGTCCCAGGCAAGTACCTCAGGTGAAGTTCTCGGGGTGGCACTGGGGGTTACGGTCAGACAGAGGAACTCTGCCTGAAAACCTAAGATATTTTTAATATTTGAAAAAAAGGACTGCCTTTTCATCAGCTGAAAGATCAAATACTTCCAACACAATGTCAGTGGAAATTCTACATACCCAAGAAACCAGGTTGTGTAAAAAAAACCCAAAACCCAAAAAACCCCAAAACCCAACGGTCTGGATGGGCGGGTCCAAAGAGTTCTGGTGAATGGACTTGAATCCATTTGGTGGCCAGTCCCAGAAGCGGTGTTTCCCAGGGCTCAGTACTGGGGCCAGGTCTCCTTAATATCTTTATCAATGATCTGGACGAGGGGCTCGAGTGTGCCCTCAGTAAGTTCGCAGACGACACCAAGTTGTGCGGGAGTGTTGATCTGCTGAAAGGTAGGAAGGGTCTGCAGAGGGATCTGCACAGGCTGGATCGATGGGCTGAGACCAGCTCTATGAGGTTTACCAAGGCTCAGTGCCGGGTCCTGCACTTGGCTCACAGCAACCCCAGGCAACGCTACAGGCTTGGGAAAGAAGAGCGGCTGGAAAGCTGCCTGGCGGAAAAGGACCTGGGGCTGTTGGTCGAGCGCCGGCTGAGGATGAGCCAGCAGCGTGCGCAGGTGGCCAAGGTGGCCAACAGCACCCTGGCTTGTAGGAGAAATCGTGTGGCCAGCGGGACTAGGGCAGTGATCGTCCCCCCGTAGTCGGCACTGGTGAGGCCGCACCTCGAGAACTGTGTTCAGTTTTGGGCCCCTTGCTAGAAGAACGACATGGAGGTGCTGGAGCACGTCCAGAGAAGGGCAATGCAGCGGGTGAAGGGTCTAGAGAAGAAGTCTGATGAGGAGCGGCTGAGGGAACTGGGGTTGTTTAGCCCGGAGAAGAGGAGGCTGAGGGGAGACCTGATGGCTCTCTACAGCTCCCTCAAAGGAGGTGGTAGTGAGGTGGGCGTTGGTCTCTTCACCCAACTAACTAGCAAACGGACAAGAGAAAACGGTCTCAAGTTGCGTCAGGGGAGGTTTAGATTGGCTATGAGGAAAAATTTCTTCACCGACAGAGTGGTCAGGCGTTGGAACAGGCTGCCCAGAGAGGTGCTGGAGTCACCATCCCTGGAGGCGTTCAAAAGACGCGTAGACGTGGCACTTTGGGACATGGTTTAGTAGACATGGTGGTGTCGGGTCAACGGTTGGACTTGATGATCTCAGAGGTCTTTTCCAACCTTCCGATTCCATGATTCTCTAATTAATGTTTGGGTTAGGGTTAGCGTCAGCCTTATGGTTAAGGTTAGGGTCAGGCTTCGGCTGTTTTTGATTGGACTGTTAGGGTAAGGTTTTGGGTGTTTTTGATTGGACCGTAAGGTTTGTAAATTTAGGGCTAGTGTAATGATTAGGGTTTGGATTCGGTTCAGCATTGGGGTCAGGTTTAGTGTCAGGGTTAGGGGTTGGGGTTTGGCCTGGGGTTCCGTTGAGTCTCTGTGTTAGGGTTAGCATTAGGATTCGGGTTAGGGTCAGGTTTAGGGTATTTTTGATTGGCCCATAAGCGTTGTAAGTTTAGGGTTAGGGTTAGGATTAGGGTTAGGGTTAGGTTTGTTATAGTTGAATTGAGACAAATAGAGTCCAAAGTAAATTCAATCTGTATTTATTAAGGTAGGAAAGCAAAAGCAGCGCTGGGCGGCCGGGGAGCCGCGGCTCCGCCAAGGGCTCGCGAATTCAAACAAGCTAAGCAGCCCCCTTTATAGGTTGATTTTCGCGCCTTTCGGCTTCTTGGGTTATCGTGGCTCCTCCAAGTCTGGGTAGTTTGTTACAGAGATACAAGTTGTCATAGTAACATAGCACTGCAATTTGCAACATTTTGGTTAAGCCTCCCCAAACAGGATGTTCTCTGGTGCAGCATGGTGCAGAAAGATTGCTTTTTCTCATCTAACCCATTTTGATCACCAAATTACCTCCAATTCCTTATTACAGGTTCATGGTTGGGGTTAAGTTCAGTGTCAGCGTTAGGGTTAGAGGTTAGGAATGGGGTCAGCCTCCGGTTAAATCTTAGTCTATTTTTCATGGAGTTAGTCTTAGGGTTATGGTCAGGATTGTGGTTAGCATTTGGGTTAGGGTCAGGGATCTTGTTAGGGTGAGGGTCAGAGTTAGGGCTAGGGTTATGGTCAGACTTAGGCTATTTTTGGCTGACTGTTAGGTTTTTAATGGTGAGGCTTAGGATTTGGCCTCAGGTTTGGGTAAGGGTCAGCTTGGGGTTTGGGTTATAGGTTAGGGTTTGATTATGGTTAGGGTCAGCCTTAAGGTTCGGGTTAGTTTAAGGGTAAGCCTTCTGGTTCGGATTAGTGTTCGGGTCAGGCCCAGGGTACCAGTCAGGGGGACGCTTAGGCTATCTTTGGTTGACCGTAAGTATCGTAAGCGTTAGGGTTCAGGTTAGGCCTCGGATTAGTGTTTGGATCAGCCTTTGGGTTAGACTTAGGGTGAGGGTTAGCTTTAGGGTTGGGGTTAGGGCCGGGTTAGGTTTCAGGCTTAAGGTTAGTGTTAAGGTTAGGGTCAGGCTTATGGTTAGGGTTAGGCCCAGGGTCACAGTTAGGGTCAGGCTTAGGTTATTTTTACTTAAACTGTGAGGGTTAGGGTTAGTGTAGGCTTTAGGGTTAGGATCAGGGTTAGGCTTCGGCTATTTGTGATTGGACTGGAATGGTTGAAATTTTAGGGTCAGTCTTACAGTTAGGGTTAGGGTTAGAGTTAGGTTTAGAGTCAGGGTAGGATTATGGCTAGGGTTAGGGTTAGGGTCAGGCTTAGGGTATTTTTGATTGGACCGTAAGGCTTGTAAGTTTAAGGTTAGGGTTAGGATAAGGATTAGGTTCCGGTTTAGGTTTAGGGTTAGGGCCAGGTTTAGGGTTAGGGTTAGGGTCAGGGTCAGGGTCAGGCTTCGGGTATTTTTGATTGCACCATAAAGGTTGTAAGTTGAGGGTTCGGTTTAGTTTTAGCGTCACGGTTGTGGTTAGGGGTTAGGGTTTTGGTTAGAATGGGGTAAGGCTCAAGTCTTTTTCAGGCTCTTTTTCATTAGGTCATGGTTTGGGTTTAGGGTCAGGATAAGGTTAGGACGTGGGTTCGGGTTATGCCTAGGGTTATGGTTATGGTTCGGATTAGGATTAGAGTCAGGCTTAGGGTATTTTTGATGAGACCATCAAGTTTGTAAATTTAGGGTTAGGGTTAGGGTTAGGGTCAGGGTAGGGTTAGGTCAAGGGTTAGGGTTAGGTTTAGGGTAATGGTTAGAGTTAGGGCAAGGATCAGGTTTAGGCGCAGGGTTAGGGTCAGGGTATGGTTAGTGTTGGGGTTAGGTTTAGGATTGGATTTCGGGTTGGTTTTAGGGTCAGGGTTAGGTCTTGGGTTATGGTTAGGGTCAGCCTTATGGTTAGTGTTAGGCTTAGGGTGAGGTTCAGTTTGACGGTATTTTTGATTGATTGGGCCATAAGGATTGTAAATTTAGGCTTAGGGTTAGGGTTAAGATTAGGCTTAGGATAGGTTTCGGGCTAGGGTTAGATTTCCTGTTAAGGTTAGCATTTTTGTTGGGGTTGGGGGTTAGGATTAGGATCCGAGTCGGGTTTAGAGTAAGGGTCAGGGTTAGGGTTAGGGTTGGGATTAGGGTCAGGGTTTGGGTTAGGTTTACTCTCTAGGTTAATGTTTGGGCTAGGAATCCATTTGGGTTCTGTTCAGGGTTAGGGTTAATCTTAGGGTTAGGATTAGGGTCAGGCTTTGGGTATTTTTGATTGGACTGTAAGGGTTGTAAGTTTAGGGTTGGGATTAGGTTGAGTGTCAGGCTTAGGGTATTTTCTCTTTGACCCTATGGTTTGTAAGATTGAGGTTTTGGTTAGGCTCAGGTTATTTTTTGTTATTACAGGGACCCAAGACATCTGATTGCAGTTTCGGTGCCCTCGTCCCTCTGCTCGGGCTCCATCTGCAGCTCCTGAAGGACTCTGTTCTCCCTGCAGGTCCTAGCCGATGGCTGGCAGTCCCAGGCAAGTACCTCAGGTGAAGTTCTCGGGGTGGCACTGGGGGTTACGGTCAGACAGAGGAACTCTGCCTGAAAACCTAAGATATTTTTAATATTTGAAAAAAAGGACTGCCTTTTCATCAGCTGAAAGATCAAATACTTCCAACACAATGTCAGTGGAAATTCTACATACCCAAGAAACCAGGTTGTGTAAAAAAAAACCAAAACCCAAAAAACCCCCAAACCCAACGGTCTGGATGGGCGGGTCCAAAGAGTTCTGGTGAATGGACTTGAATCCATTTGGTGGCCAGTCCCAGAAGCGGTGTTTCCCAGGGCTCAGTACTGGGGCCAGGTCTCCTTAATATCTTTATCAATGATCTGGACGAGGGGCTCGAGTGTGCCCTCAGTAAGTTCGCAGACGACACCAAGTTGTGCGGGAGTGTTGATCTGCTGAAAGGTAGGAAGGGTCTGCAGAGGGATCTGCACAGGCTGGATCGATGGGCTGAGACCAGCTCTATGAGGTTTACCAAGGCTCAGTGCCGGGTCCTGCACTTGGCTCACAGCAACCCCAGGCAACGCTACAGGCTTGGGAAAGAAGAGCGGCTGGAAAGCTGCCTGGCGGAAAAGGACCTGGGGCTGTTGGTCGAGCGCCGGCTGAGGATGAGCCAGCAGCGTGCGCAGGTGGCCAAGGTGGCCAACAGCACCCTGGCTTGTAGGAGAAATCGTGTGGCCAGCGGGACTAGGGCAGTGATCGTCCCCCCGTAGTCGGCACTGGTGAGGCCGCACCTCGAGAACTGTGTTCAGTTTTGGGCCCCTTGCTAGAAGAACGACATGGAGGTGCTGGAGCACGTCCAGAGAAGGGCAATGCAGCGGGTGAAGGGTCTAGAGAAGAAGTCTGATGAGGAGCGGCTGAGGGAACTGGGGTTGTTTAGCCCGGAGAAGAGGAGGCTGAGGGGAGACCTGATGGCTCTCTACAGCTCCCTCAAAGGAGGTGGTAGTGAGGTGGGCGTTGGTCTCTTCACCCAACTAACTAGCAAACGGACAAGAGAAAACGGTCTCAAGTTGCGTCAGGGGAGGTTTAGATTGGCTATGAGGAAAAATTTCTTCACCGACAGAGTGGTCAGGCGTTGGAACAGGCTGCCCAGAGAGGTGCTGGAGTCACCATCCCTGGAGGCGTTCAAAAGACGCGTAGACGTGGCACTTTGGGACTGGTTTAGTAGACATGGTGGTGTCGGGTCAACGGTTGGACTTGATGATCTCAGAGGTCTTTTCCAACCTTCCGATTCCATGATTCTCTAATTAATGTTTGGGTTAGGGTTAGCGTCAGCCTTATGGTTAAGGTTAGGGTCAGGCTTCGGCTGTTTTTGATTGGACTGTTAGGGTAAGGTTTTGGGTGTTTTTGATTGGACCGTAAGGTTTGTAAATTTAGGGCTAGTGTAATGATTAGGGTTTGGATTCGGTTCAGCATTGGGGTCAGGTTTAGTGTCAGGGTTAGGGGTTGGGGTTTGGCCTGGGGTTCCGTTGAGTCTCTGTGTTAGGGTTAGCATTAGGATTCGGGTTAGGGTCAGGTTTAGGGTATTTTTGATTGGCCCATAAGCGTTGTAAGTTTAGGGTTAGGGTTAGGATTAGGGTTAGGGTTAGGTTTGTTATAGTTGAATTGAGACAAATAGAGTCCAAAGTAAATTCAATCTGTATTTATTAAGGTAGGAAAGCAAAAGCAGCGCTGGGCGGCCGGGGAGCCGCGGCTCCGCCAAGGGCTCGCGAATTCAAACAAGCTAAACAGCCCCCTTTATAGGTTGATTTTTGCGCCTTTCGGCTTCTTGGGTTATCGTGGCTCCTCCAAGTCTGGTAGTTTGTTACAGAGATACAAGTTGTCATAGTAACATAGCACTGCAATTTGCAACATTTTGGTTAAGCCTCGCCAAACAGGATGTTCTCTGGTGCAGCATGGTGCAGAAAGATTGCTTTTTCTCATCTAACCCATTTTGATCACCAAATTACCTCCAATTCCTTATTACAGGTTCATGGTTGGGGTTAAGTTCAGTGTCAGCGTTAGGGTTAGAGGTTAGGAATGGGGTCAGCCTCCGGTTAAATCTTAGTCTATTTTTCATGGAGTTAGTCTTAGGGTTATGGTCAGGATTGTGGTTAGCATTTGGGTTAGGGTCAGGGATCTTGTTAGGGTGAGGGTCAGAGTTAGGGCTAGGGTTATGGTCAGACTTAGGCTATTTTTGGCTGACTGTTAGGTTTTTAATGGTGAGGCTTAGGATTTGGCCTCAGGTTTGGGTAAGGGTCAGCTTGGGGTTTGGGTTATAGGTTAGGGTTTGATTATGGTTAGGGTCAGCCTTAAGGTTCGGGTTAGTTTAAGGGTAAGCCTTCTGGTTCGGATTAGTGTTCGGGTCAGGCCCAGGGTACCAGTCAGGGGGACGCTTAGGCTATCTTTGGTTGACCGTAAGTATCGTAAGCGTTAGGGTTCAGGTTAGGCCTCGGATTAGTGTTTGGATCAGCCTTTGGGTTAGACTTAGGGTTAGGGTTAGCTTTAGGGTTGGGGTTAGGGCCGGGTTAGGTTTCAGGCTTAAGGTTAGTGTTAAGGTTAGGGTCAGGCTTATGGTTAGGGTTAGGCCCAGGGTCACAGTTAGGGTCAGGCTTAGGTTATTTTTACTTAAACTGTGAGGGTTAGGGTTAGTGTAGGCTTTAGGGTTAGGATCAGGGTTAGGCTTCGGCTATTTGTGATTGGACTGGAATGGTTGAAATTTTAGGGTCAGTCTTACAGTTAGGGTTAGGTTAGAGTTAGGTTTAGAGTCAGGGTAGGATTATGGCTAGGGTTAGGGTTAGGGTCAGGCTTAGGTTATTTTTGATGAGACCATCAAGTTTGTAAATTTAGGGTTAGGGTTAGGGTTAGGGTTAGGGTTAGGGTTAGGTTTAGGGTAATGGTTAGAGTTAGGGCAAGGATCAGGTTTAGGCGCAGGGTTAGGGTCAGGGTATGGTTAGTGTTGGGGTTAGGTTTAGGATTGGATTTCGGGTTGGTTTTAGGGTCAGGGTTAGGTCTTGGGTTATGGTTAGGGTCAGCCTTATGGTTAGTGTTAGGCTTAGGGTGAGGTTCAGTTTGACGGTATTTTTGATTGATTGGGCCATAAGGATTGTAAATTTAGGCTTAGGGTTAGGGTTAAGATTAGGCTTAGGATAGGTTTCGGGCTAGGGTTAGATTTCCTGTTAAGGTTAGCATTTTTGTTGGGTTGGGGGTTAGGATTAGGATCCGAGTCGGGTTTAGAGTAAGGGTCAGGGTTAGGGTTAGGGTTGGGATTAGGGTCAGGGTTTGGGTTAGGTTTACTCTCTAGGTTAATGTTTGGGCTAGGAATCCATTTGGGTTCTGTTCAGGGTTAGGGTTAATCTTAGGGTTAGGATTAGGGTCAGGCTTTGGGTATTTTTGATTGGACTGTAAGGGTTGTAAGTTTAGGGTTGGGATTAGGTTGAGTGTCAGGCTTAGGGTATTTTCTCTTTGACCCTATGGTTTGTAAGATTGAGGTTTTGGTTAGGCTCAGGTTATTTTTTGTTATTACAGGGACCCAAGACATCTGATTGCAGTTTCGGTGCCCTCGTCCCTCTGCTCGGGCTCCATCTGCAGCTCCTGAAGGACTCTGTTCTCCCTGCAGGTCCTAGCCGATGGCTGGCAGTCCCAGGCAAGTACCTCAGATGAAGTTCTCGGGGTGGCACTGGGGGTTACGGTCAGACAGAGGAACTCTGCCTGAAAACCTAAGATATTTTTAATATTTGAAAAAAAGGACTGCCTTTTCATCAGCTGAAAGATCAAATACTTCCAACACAATGTCAGTGGAAATTCTACATACCCAAGAAACCAGGTTGTGTAAAAAAAAACAAAACCCAAAAAACCCCAAAACCCAACGGTCTGGATGGGCGGGTCCAAAGAGTTCTGGTGAATGGACTTGAATCCATTTGGTGGCCAGTCCCAGAAGCGGTGTTTCCCAGGGCTCAGTACTGGGGCCAGGTCTCCTTAATATCTTTATCAATGATCTGGACGAGGGGCTCGAGTGTGCCCTCAGTAAGTTCGCAGACGACACCAAGTTGTGCGGGAGTGTTGATCTGCTGAAAGGTAGGAAGGGTCTGCAGAGGGATCTGCACAGGCTGGATCGATGGGCTGAGACCAGCTCTATGAGGTTTACCAAGGCTCAGTGCCGGGTCCTGCACTTGGCTCACAGCAACCCCAGGCAACGCTACAGGCTTGGGAAAGAAGAGCGGCTGGAAAGCTGCCTGGCGGAAAAGGACCTGGGGCTGTTGGTCGAGCGCCGGCTGAGGATGAGCCAGCAGCGTGCGCAGGTGGCCAAGGTGGCCAACAGCACCCTGGCTTGTAGGAGAAATCGTGTGGCCAGCGGGACTAGGGCAGTGATCGTCCCCCGTAGTCGGCACTGGTGAGGCCGCACCTCGAGAACTGTGTTCAGTTTTGGGCCCCTTGCTAGAAGAACGACATGGAGCTGCTGGAGCACGTCCAGAGAAGGGCAATGCAGCGGGTGAAGGGTCTAGAGAAGAAGTCTGATGAGGAGCGGCTGAGGGAACTGGGGTCGTTTAGCCCGGAGAAGAGGAGGCTGAGGGGAGACCTGATGGCTCTCTACAGCTCCCTCAAAGGAGGTGGTAGTGAGGTGGGCGTTGGTCTCTTCACCCAACTAACTAGCAAACGGACAAGAGAAAACGGTCTCAAGTTGCGTCAGGGGAGGTTTAGATTGGCTATGAGGAAAAATTTCTTCACCGACAGAGTGGTCAGGCGTTGGAACAGGCTGCCCAGAGAGGTGCTGGAGTCACCATCCCTGGAGGCGTTCAAAAGACGCGTAGACGTGGCACTTTGGGACATGGTTTAGTAGACATGGTGGTGTCGGGTCAACGGTTGGACTTGATGATCTCAGAGGTCTTTTCCAACCTTCCGATTCCATGATTCTCTAATTAATGTTTGGGTTAGGGTTAGCGTCAGCCTTATGGTTAAGGTTAGGGTCAGGCTTCGGCTGTTTTTGATTGGACTGTTAGGGTAAGGTTTTGGTGTTTTTGATTGGACCGTAAGGTTTGTAAATTTAGGGCTAGTGTAATGATTAGGGTTTGGATTCGGTTCAGCATTGGGGTCAGGTTTAGTGTCAGGGTTAGGGGTTGGGGTTTGGCCTGGGGTTCCGTTGAGTCTCTGTGTTAGGGTTAGCATTAGGATTCGGGTTAGGGTCAGGTTTAGGGTATTTTTGATTGGCCCATAAGCGTTGTAAGTTTAGGGTTAGGGTTAGGATTAGGGTTAGGGTTAGGTTTGTTATAGTTGAATTGAGACAAATAGAGTCCAAAGTAAATTCAATCTGTATTTATTAAGGTAGGAAAGCAAAAGCAGCGCTGGCGGCGCCGGGAGCCGCGGCTCCGCCAAGGGCTCGCGAATTCAAACAAGCTAAGCAGCCCCCTTTATAGGTTGATTTTCGCGCTTTCGGCTTCTTGGGTTATCGTGGCTCCTCCAAGTCTGGGTAGTTTGTTACAGAGATACAAGTTGTCATAGTAACATAGCACTGCAATTTGCAACATTTTGGTTAAGCCTCGCCAAACAGGATGTTCTCTGGTGCAGCATGGTGCAGAAAGATTGCTTTTTCTCATCTAACCCATTTTGATCACCAAATTACCTCCAATTCCTTATTACAGGTTCATGGTTGGGGTAAGTTCAGTGTCAGCGTTAGGGTTAGAGGTTAGGAATGGGTCAGCCTCGGTTAAATCTTAGTCTATTTTTCATGGAGTTAGTCTTAGGGTTATGGTCAGGATTGTGGTTAGCATTTGGGTTAGGGTCAGGATCTTGTTAGGGTGAGGGTCAGAGTTAGGGCTAGGGTTATGGTCAGACTTAGGCTATTTTTGGCTGACTGTTAGGTTTTAATGGTGAGGCTTAGGATTTGGCCTCAGGTTTGGGTAAGGGTCAGCTTGGGGTTTGGGTTATAGGTTAGGGTTTGATTATGGTTAGGGTCAGCCTTAAGGTTCGGGTTAGTTTAAGGGTAAGCCTTCTGGTTCGGATTAGGGTTAGGGTCAGGCCAGGTACCAGTCAGGGGGACGCTTAGGTTATCTTTGGTTGACCGTAAGTATCGTAAGCGTTAGGGTTCAGGTTAGGCCTCGGATTAGTGTTTGGATCAGCCTTTGGGTTAGACTTAGGGTTAGGGTTAGCCTTTAGGGTTGGGGTTAGGGCCGGTTAGGTTTCAGGCTTAAGGTTAGTGGTTAAGGGTAGGGTAGGCTTATGGTTAGGGTTAGGCCAGGG
>NC_072886.1:686084-763038 GCF_028858705.1 Grus americana | reverse complement strand
AACCCAAACATTAATTAGAGAATCATGGAATCGGAAGGTTGGAAAAGACCTCTGAGATCATCAAGTCCAACCGTTGACCCGACACCACCATGTCTACTAAAACCATGTCCAAAGTGCACGTCTACGCGTCTTTTGAACGCCTCCAGGGATGGTGACTCCAGCACCTCTCTGGGCAGCCTGTTCAACGCCTGACCACTCTGTCGTGAAGAAATTTTTCCTCATAGCCAATCTAAACCTTCCCCTAGCAACTTGAGACCGTTTTCTCTTGTCCGTTTGCTAGTTTGTTGGGTGAAGAGACCAACGCCCACCTCACTACCACCTCCTTTGAGGGAGCTGTAGAGAGCCATCAGGTCTCCCCTCAGCCTCCTCTTCTCCGGGCTAAACAACCCCAGTTCCCTCAGCCGCTCCTCATCAGACTTCTTCTCTAGACCCTTCACCCGCTGCATTGCCCTTCTCTGGACGTGCTCCAGCACCTCCATGTCGTTCTTCTAGCAAGGGGCCCAAAACTGAACACAGGTGTTCTCGAGGTGCGGCCTCACCAGTGCCGACTACGGGGGGACGATCACTGCCCTAGTCCCGCTGGCCACACGATTTCTGCTACAAGCCAGGGTGCTGTTGGCCACCTTGGCCACCTGGGCACGCTGCTGGCTCATCCTCAGCCGGCGCTCGACCAACAGCCCCAGGTCCTTTTCCGCCAGGCAGCTTTCCAGCCGCTCTTCTTTCCCAAGCCTGTAGCGTTGCCTGGGGTTGCTGTGAGCCAAGTGCAGGACCCGGCACTGAGCCTTGGTAAACCTCATAGAGCTGGTCTCAGCCCATCGATCCAGCCTGTGCAGATCCCTCTGCAGACCCTCCTACCTTTCAGCAGATCAACACTCCCACACAACTTGGTGTCGTCTGCGAACTTACTGAGGGCACACTCGAGCCCCTCGTCCAGATCATTGATAAAGATATTAAGGAGACCTGGCCCAGTACTGAGCCCTGGGAAACACCGCTTCTGGGACTGGCCACCAAATGGATTCAAGTCCATTCACCAGAACTCTTTGGACCCGCCCATCCAGACCGTTGGGTTTTGGGGTTTTTTGGGTTTTGGTTTTTTTTTACACAACCTGGTTTCTTGGGTATGTAGAATTTCCACTGACATTGTGTTGGAAGTATTTGATCTTTCAGCTGATGAAAAGGCAGTCCTTTTTTTCAAATATTAAAAATATCTTAGGTTTTCAGGCAGAGTTCCTCTGTCTGACCGTAACCCCCAGTGCCACCCCGAGAACTTCACCTGAGGTACTTGCCTGGGACTGCCAGCCATCGGCTAGGACCTGCAGGGAGAACAGAGTCCTTCAGGAGCTGCAGATGGAGCCCGAGCAGAGGGACGAGGGCACCGAAACTGCAATCAGATGTCTTGGGTCCCTGTAATAACAAAACATAACCTGAGCCTAACCAAAACCTCAATCTTACAAACCATAGGGTCAAAGAGAAAATACCCTAAGCCTGACACTCAACCTAATCCCAACCCTAAACTTACAACCCTTACAGTCCAAGCAAAAATACCCAAAGCCTGACCCTAATCCTAACCCTAAGATTAACCCTAACCCTGAACAGAACCCAAATGGATTCCTAGCCCAAACATTAACCTAGAGAGTAAACCTAACCCAAACCCTGACCCTAATCCCAACCCTAACCCTAACCCTGACCCTTACTCTAAACCCGACTCGGATCCTAATCCTAACCCCCAACCCCAACAAAAATGCTAACCTTAACAGGAAATCTAACCCTAGCCCGAAACCTATCCTAAGCCTAATCTTAACCCTAACCCTAAGCCTAAATTTACAATCTTTATGGCCCAATCAATCAAAAATACCGTCAAACTGAACCTCACCCTAAGCCTAACACTAACCATAAGGCTGACCCTAACCATAACCCAAGACCTAACCCTGACCCTAAAACCAACCCGAAATCCAATCCTAAACCTAACCCCAACACTAACCATACCCTGACCCTAACCCTGCGCCTAAACCAGATCCTTGCCCTAACTCTAACCATTACCCTAAACCTAACCCTAACCCTTGACCTAACCCTACCCAGACCCTAACCCGAACCCTAACCCTAAATTTACAAACTTGATGGTCTCATCAAAAATACCCTAAGCCTGACTCTAATCCTAATCCGAACCATAACCATAAACCCAAACTCTAGGCATAACCCGAACCCACGTCCTAACCTTATCCTGACCCTAACCCAAACCATGACCTAATGAAAAAGAGCCTGAAAAAGACTTGAGCCTTACCCCATTCTAACCAAAACCCTAACCCCTAACCACAACCGTGACGCTAAAACTAAACCGAACCCTCAACTTACAACCTTTATGGTGCAATCAAAATACCCGAAGCCTGACCCTGACCCTGACCCTAACCCTAACCCTAAACCTGGCCCTAACCCTAACCCTAAACCGGAACCTAATCCTTATCCTAACCCTAACCTTAAACTACAAGCCTTACGGTCCAATCAAAAATACCCTAAGCCTGACCCTAACCCTAACCCTAGCCATAATCCTACCCTGACTCTAAACCTAGCTCTAACCCTAACCCTAACTGTAAGACTGACCCTAAAATTTCAACCATTCCAGTCCAATCACAAATAGCCGAAGCCTAACCCTGATCCTAACCCTAAAGCCTACACTAACCCTAACCCTCACAGTTTAAGTAAAAATAACCTAAGCCTGACCCTAACTGTGACCCTGGGCCTAACCCTAACCATAAGCCTGACCCTAACCTTAACACTAACCTTAAGCCTGAAACCTAACCCGGCCCTAACCCCAACCCTAAAGCTAACCCTCACCCTAAGTCTAACCCAAAGGCTGATCCAAACACTAATCCGAGGCCTAACCTGAACCCTAACGCTTACGATACTTACGGTCAACCAAAGATAGCCTAAGCGTCCCCCTGACTGCTACCCTGGGCCTGACCCGAACCCTAATCCGAACCAGAAGGCTTACCCTTAAACTAACCCGAACCTTAAGGCTGACCCTAACCATAATCAAACCCTAACCTATAACCCAAACCCCAAGCTGACCCTTACCCAAACCTGAGGCCAAATCCTAAGCCTCACCATTAAAAACCTAACAGTCAGCCAAAAATAGCCTAAGTCTGACCATAACCCTAGCCCTAACTCTGACCCTCACCCTAACAAGATCCCTGACCCTAACCCAAATGCTAACCACAATCCTGACCATAACCCTAAGACTAACTCCATGAAAAATAGACTAAGATTTAACCGGAGGCTGACCCCATTCCTAACCTCTAAACCTAACGCTGACACTGAACTTAACCCCAACCATGAACCTAACCCTAACCCTAATCCTAACCCTAACCCTAAACTTACAACGCTTATGGGCCAATCAAAAATACCCTAACCTGACCCTAACCCGAATCCTAATGCTAACCCTAACACAGAGACTCAACGTAACCCCAGGCCAAACCCCAACCCCTAACCCTGACACTAAACCTGACCCCAATGCTGAACCGAATCCAAACCCTAATCATTACACTAGCCCTAAATTTACAAACCTTACGGTCCAATCAAAAACACCCAAAACCTTACCCTAACAGTCCAATCAAAAACAGCCGAAGCCTGACCCTAACCTTAACCATAAGGCTGACGCTAACCCTAACCCAAACATTAATTAGAGAATCATGGAATCGGAAGGTTGGAAAAGACCTCTGAGATCATCAAGTCCAACCGTTGACCCGACACCACCATGTCTACTAAACCATGTCCCAAAGTGCCACGTCTACGCGTCTTTTGAACGCCTCCAGGGATGGTGACTCCAGCACCTCTCTGGGCAGCCTGTTCCAACGCCTGACCACTCTGTCGGTGAAGAAATTTTTCCTCATAGCCAATCTAAACCTCCCCTGACGCAACTTGAGACCGTTTTCTCTTGTCCGTTTGCTAGTTAGTTGGGTGAAGAGACCAACGCCCACCTCACTACCACCTCCTTTGAGGGAGCTGTAGAGAGCCATCAGGTCTCCCCTCAGCCTCCTCTTCTCCGGGCTAAACAACCCCAGTTCCCTCAGCCGCTCCTCATCAGACTTCTTCTCTAGACCCTTCACCCGCTGCATTGCCCTTCTCTGGACGTGCTCCAGCACCTCCATGTCGTTCTTCTAGCAAGGGGCCCAAAACTGAACACAGGTGTTCTCGAGGTGCGGCCTCACCAGTGCCGAGTACGGGGGGACGATCACTGCCCTAGTCCCGCTGGCCACACGATTTCTGCTACAAGCCAGGGTGCTGTTGGCCACCTTGGCCACCTGGGCACGCTGCTGGCTCATCCTCAGCCGGCGCTCGACCAACAGCCCCAGGTCCTTTTCCGCCAGGCAGCTTTCCAGCCGCTCTTCTTTCCCAAGCCTGTAGCGTTGCCTGGGGTTGCTGTGAGCCAAGTGCAGGACCCGGCACTGAGCCTTGGTAAACCTCATAGAGCTGGTCTCAGCCCATCGATCCAGCCTGTGCAGATCCCTCTGCAGACCCTTCCTACCTTTCAGCAGATCAACACTCCCACACAACTTGGTGTCGTCTGCGAACTTACTGAGGGCACACTCGAGCCCCTCGTCCAGATCATTGATAAAGATATTAAGGAGACCTGGCCCCAGTACTGAGCCCTGGGAAACACCGCTTCTGGGACTGGCCACCAAATGGATTCAAGTCCATTCACCAGAACTCTTTGGACCCGCCCATCCAGACCGTTGGGTTTTGGGGTTTTTTGGGTTTTGGTTTTTTTTTTACACAACCTGGTTTCTTGGGTATGTAGAATTTCCACTGACATTGTGTTGGAAGTATTTGATCTTTCAGCTGATGAAAAGGCAGTCCTTTTTTTCAAATATTAAAAATATCTTAGGTTTTCAGGCAGAGTTCCTCTGTCTGACCGTAACCCCCAGTGCCACCCCGAGAACTTCACCTGAGGTACTTGCCTGGGACTGCCAGCCATCGGCTAGGACCTGCAGGGAGAACAGAGTCCTTCAGGAGCTGCAGATGGAGCCCGAGCAGAGGGACGAGGGCACCGAAACTGCAATCAGATGTCTTGGGTCCCTGTAGTAACAAAACATAACCTGAGCCTAACCAAAACCTCAATCTTACAAACCATAGGGTCAAAGAGAAAATACCCTAAGCCTGACACTCAACCTAATCCCAACCCTAAACTTACAACCCTTACAGTCCAAGCAAAAATACCCAAAGCCTGACCCTAATCCTAACCCTAAGATTAACCCTAACCCTGAACAGAACCCAAATGGATTCCTAGCCCAAACATTAACCTAGAGAGTAAACCTAACCCAAACCCTGACCCTAATCCCAACCCTAACCCTAACCCTGACCCTTACTCTAAACCCGACTCGGATCCTAATCCTAACCCCCAACCCCAACAAAAATGCTAACCTTAACAGGAAATCTAACCCTAGCCCGAAACCTATCCTAAGCCTAATCTTAACCCTAACCCTAAGCCTAAATTTACAATCCTTATGGCCCAATCAATCAAAAATACCGTCAAACTGAACCTCACCCTAAGCCTAACACTAACCATAAGGCTGACCCTAACCATAACCCAAGACCTAACCCTGACCCTAAAACCAACCCGAAATCCAATCCTAAACCTAACCCCAACACTAACCATACCCTGACCCTAACCCTGCGCCTAAACCTGATCCTTGCCCTAACTCTAACCATTACCCTAAACCTAACCCTAACCCTTGACCTAACCCTACCCTGACCCTAACCCGAACCCTAACCCTAAATTTACAAACTTGATGGTCTCATCAAAAATACCCTAAGCCTGACTCTAATCCTAATCCGAACCATAACCCAAACCCTAGGCATAACCCGAACCCACGTCCTAACCTTATCCTGACCCTAAACCCAAACCATGACCTAATGAAAAAGAGCCTGAAAAAGACTTGAGCCTTACCCCATTCTAACCAAAACCCTAACCCCTAACCACAACCGTGACGCTAAAACTAAACCAAACCCTCAACTTACAACCTTTATGGTGCAATCAAAAATACCCGAAGCCTGACCCTGACCCTGACCCTAACCCTAACCCTAAACCTGGCCCTAACCCTAACCCTAAACCGGAACCTAATCCTTATCCTAACCCTAACCTTAAACTTACAAGCCTTACGGTCCAATCAAAAATACCCTAAGCCTGACCCTAACCCTAACCCTAGCCATAATCCTACCCTGACTCTAAACCTAGCTCTAACCCTAACCCTAACTGTAAGACTGACCCTAAAATTTCAACCATTCCAGTCCAATCACAAATAGCCGAAGCCTAACCCTGATCCTAACCCTGAAGCCTACACTAACCCTAACCCTCACAGTTTAAGTAAAAATAACCTAAGCCTGACCCTAACTGTGACCCTGGGCCTAACCCTAACCATAAGCCTGACCCTAACCTTAACACTAACCTTAAGCCTGAAACCTAACCCGGCCCTAACCCCAACCCTAAAGCTAACCCTAACCCTAAGTCTAACCCAAAGGCTGATCCAAACACTAATCCGAGGCCTAACCTGAACCCTAACGCTTACGATACTTACGGTCAACCAAAGATAGCCTAAGCGTCCCCCTGACTGCTACCCTGGGCCTGACCCTAACCCTAATCCGAACCAGAAGGCTTACCCTTAAACTAACCCGAACCTTAAGGCTGACCCTAACCATAATCAAACCCTAACCTATAACCCAAACCCCAAGCTGACCCTTACCCAAACCTGAGGCCAAATCCGAAGCCTCACCATTAAAAACCTAACAGTCAGCCAAAAATAGCCTAAGTCTGACCATAACCCTAGCCCTAACTCCGACCCTCACCCTAACAAGATCCCTGACCCTAACCCAAATGCTAACCACAATCCTGACCATAACCCTAAGACTAACTCCATGAAAAATAGACTAAGATTTAACCGGAGGCTGACCCCATTCCTAACCTCTAACCCTAACGCTGACACTGAACTTAACCCCAACCATGAACCTAACCCTAACCCTAATCCTAACCCTAACCCTAAACTTACAACGCTTATGGGCCAATCAAAAATACCCTAAACCTGACCCTAACCCGAATCCTAATGCTAACCCTAACACAGAGACTCAACGTAACCCCAGGCCAAACCCCAACCCCTAACCCTGACACTAAACCTGACCCCAATGCTGAACCGAATCCAAACCCTAATCATTACACTAGCCCTAAATTTACAAACCTTACGGTCCAATCAAAAACACCCAAAACCTTACCCTAACAGTCCAATCAAAAACAGCCGAAGCCTGACCCTAACCTTAACCATAAGGCTGACGCTAACCCTAACCCAAACATTAATTAGAGAATCATGGAATCGGAAGGTTGGAAAAGACCTCTGAGATCATCAAGTCCAACCGTTGACCCGACACCACCATGTCTACTAAACCACGTCCCAAAGTGCCACGTCTATGCGTCTTTTGAACGCCTCCAGGGATGGTGACTCCAGCACCTCTCTGGGCAGCCTGTTCCAACGCCTGACCACTCTGTCGGTGAAGAAATTTTTCCTCATAGCCAATCTAAACCTCCCCTGACGCAACTTGAGACCGTTTTCTCTTGTCCGTTTGCTAGTTAGTTGGGTGAAGAGACCAACGCCCACCTCACTACCACCTCCTTTGAGGGAGCTGTAGAGAGCCATCAGGTCTCCCCTCAGCCTCCTCTTCTCCGGGCTAAACAACCCCAGTTCCCTCAGCCGCTCCTCATCAGACTTCTTCTCTAGACCCTTCACCCGCTGCATTGCCCTTCTCTGGACGTGCTCCAGCACCTCCATGTCGTTCTTCTAGCAAGGGGCCCAAAACTGAACACAGGTGTTCTCGAGGTGCGGCCTCACCAGTGCCGACTACGGGGGGACGATCACTGCCCTAGTCCCGCTGGCCACACGATTTCTGCTACAAGCCAGGGTGCTGTTGGCCACCTTGGCCACCTGGGCACGCTGCTGGCTCATCCTCAGCCGGCGCTCGACCAACAGCCCCAGGTCCTTTTCCGCCAGGCAGCTTTCCAGCCGCTCTTCTTTCCCAAGCCTGTAGCGTTGCCTGGGGTTGCTGTGAGCCAAGTGCAGGACCCGGCACTGAGCCTTGGTAAACCTCATAGAGCTGGTCTCAGCCCATCGATCCAGCCTGTGCAGATCCCTCTGCAGACCCTTCCTACCTTTCAGCAGATCAACACTCCCACACAACTTGGTGTCGTCTGCGAACTTACTGAGGGCACACTCGAGCCCCTCGTCCAGATCATTGATAAAGATATTAAGGAGACCTGGCCCCAGTACTGAGCCCTGGGAAACACCGCTTCTGGGACTGGCCACCAAATGGATTCAAGTCCATTCACCAGAACTCTTTGGACCCGCCCATCCAGACCGTTGGGTTTTGGGTTTTTTTGGGTTTTGGTTTTTTTTTTTACACAACCTGGTTTCTTGGGTATGTAGAATTTCCACTGACATTGTGTTGGAAGTATTTGATCTTTCAGCTGATGAAAAGGCAGTCCTTTTTTTCAAATATTAAAAATATCTTAGGTTTTCAGGCAGAGTTCCTCTGTCTGACCGTAACCCCCAGTGCCACCCCGAGAACTTCACCTGAGGTACTTGCCTGGGACTGCCAGCCATCGGCTAGGACCTGCAGGGAGAACAGAGTCCTTCAGGAGCTGCAGATGGAGCCCGAGCAGAGGGACGAGGGCACCGAAACTGCAATCAGATGTCTTGGGTCCCTGTAGTAACAAAACATAACCTGAGCCTAACCAAAACCTCAATCTTACAAACCATAGGGTCAAAGAGAAAATACCCTAAGCCTGACACTCAACCTAATCCCAACCCTAAACTTACAACCCTTACAGTCCAAGCAAAAATACCCAAAGCCTGACCCTAATCCTAACCCTAAGATTAACCCTAACCCTGAACAGAACCCAAATGGATTCCTAGCCCAAACATTAACCTAGAGAGTAAACCTAACCCAAACCCTGACCCTAATCCCAACCCTAACCCTAACCCTGACCCTTACTCTAAACCCGACTCGGATCCTAATCCTAACCCCCAACCCCAACAAAAATGCTAACCTTAACAGGAAATCTAACCCTAGCCCGAAACCTATCCTAAGCCTAATCTTAACCCTAACCCTAAGCCTAAATTTACAATCCTTATGGCCCAATCAATCAAAAATACCGTCAAACTGAACCTCACCCTAAGCCTAACACTAACCATAAGGCTGACCCTAACCATAACCCAAGACCTAACCCTGACCCTAAAACCAACCCGAAATCCAATCCTAAACCTAACCCCAACACTAACCATACCCTGACCCTAACCCTGCGCCTAAACCTGATCCTTGCCCTAACTCTAACCATTACCCTAAACCTAACCCTAACCCTTGACCTAACCCTACCCTGACCCTAACCCGAACCCTAACCCTAAATTTACAAACTTGATGGTCTCATCAAAAATACCCTAAGCCTGACTCTAATCCTAATCCGAACCATAACCCAAACCCTAGGCATAACCCGAACCCACGTCCTAACCTTATCCTGACCCTAAACCCAAACCATGACCTAATGAAAAAGAGCCTGAAAAAGACTTGAGCCTTACCCCATTCTAACCAAAACCCTAACCCCTAACCACAACCGTGACGCTAAAACTAAACCAAACCCTCAACTTACAACCTTTATGGTGCAATCAAAAATACCCGAAGCCTGACCCTGACCCTGACCCTAACCCTAACCCTAAACCTGGCCCTAACCCTAAACCTAAACCGGAACCTAATCCTTATCCTAACCCTAACCTTAAACTTACAAGCCTTACGGTCCAATCAAAAATACCCTAAGCCTGACCCTAACCCTAACCCTAGCCATAATCCTACCCTGACTCTAAACCTAGCTCTAACCCTAACCCTAACTGTAAGACTGACCCTAAAATTTCAACCATTCCAGTCCAATCACAAATAGCCGAAGCCTAACCCTGATCCTAACCCTGAAGCCTACACTAACCCTAACCCTCACAGTTTAAGTAAAAATAACCTAAGCCTGACCCTAACTGTGACCCTGGGCCTAACCCTAACCATAAGCCTGACCCTAACCTTAACACTAACCTTAAGCCTGAAACCTAACCCGGCCCTAACCCCAACCCTAAAGCTAACCCTAACCCTAAGTCTAACCCAAAGGCTGATCCAAACACTAATCCGAGGCCTAACCTGAACCCTAACGCTTACGATACTTACGGTCAACCAAAGATAGCCTAAGCGTCCCCCTGACTGCTACCCTGGGCCTGACCCTAACCCTAATCCGAACCAGAAGGCTTACCCTTAAACTAACCCGAACCTTAAGGCTGACCCTAACCATAATCAAACCCTAACCTATAACCCAAACCCCAAGCTGACCCTTACCCAAACCTGAGGCCAAATCCGAAGCCTCACCATTAAAAACCTAACAGTCAGCCAAAAATAGCCTAAGTCTGACCATAACCCTAGCCCTAACTCCGACCCTCACCCTAACAAGATCCCTGACCCTAACCCAAATGCTAACCAGAATCCTGACCATAACCCTAAGACTAACTCCATGAAAAATAGACTAAGATTTAACCGGAGGCTGACCCCATTCCTAACCTCTAACCCTAACGCTGACACTGAACTTAACCCCAACCATGAACCTAACCCTAACCCTAATCCTAACCCTAACCCTAAACTTACAACGCTTATGGGCCAATCAAAAATACCCTAAACCTGACCCTAACCCGAATCCTAATGCTAACCCTAACACAGAGACTCAACGTAACCCCAGGCCAAACCCCAACCCCTAACCCTGACACTAAACCTGACCCCAATGCTGAACCGAATCCAAACCCTAATCATTACACTAGCCCTAAATTTACAAACCTTACGGTCCAATCAAAAACACCCAAAACCTTACCCTAACAGTCCAATCAAAAACAGCCGAAGCCTGACCCTAACCTTAACCATAAGGCTGACGCTAACCCTAACCCAAACATTAATTAGAGAATCATGGAATCGGAAGGTTGGAAAAGACCTCTGAGATCATCAAGTCCAACCGTTGACCCGACACCACCATGTCTACTAAACCACGTCCCAAAGTGCCACGTCTACGCGTCTTTTGAACGCCTCCAGGGATGGTGACTCCAGCACCTCTCTGGGCAGCCTGTTCCAACGCCTGACCACTCTGTCGGTGAAGAAATTTTTCCTCATAGCCAATCTAAACCTCCCCTGACGCAACTTGAGACCGTTTTCTCTTGTCCGTTTGCTAGTTAGTTGGGTGAAGAGACCAACGCCCACCTCACTACCACCTCCTTTGAGGGAGCTGTAGAGAGCCATCAGGTCTCCCCTCAGCCTCCTCTTCTCCGGGCTAAACAACCCCAGTTCCCTCAGCCGCTCCTCATCAGACTTCTTCTCTAGACCCTTCACCCGCTGCATTGCCCTTCTCTGGACGTGCTCCAGCACCTCCATGTCGTTCTTCTAGCAAGGGGCCCAAAACTGAACACAGGTGTTCTCGAGGTGCGGCCTCACCAGTGCCGACTACGGGGGGGACGATCACTGCCCTAGTCCCGCTGGCCACACGATTTCTGCTACAAGCCAGGGTGCTGTTGGCCACCTTGGCCACCTGGGCACGCTGCTGGCTCATCCTCAGCCGGCGCTCGACCAACAGCCCCAGGTCCTTTTCCGCCAGGCAGCTTTCCAGCCGCTCTTCTTTCCCAAGCCTGTAGCGTTGCCTGGGGTTGCTGTGAGCCAAGTGCAGGACCCGGCACTGAGCCTTGGTAAACCTCATAGAGCTGGTCTCAGCCCATCGATCCAGCCTGTGCAGATCCCTCTGCAGACCCTTCCTACCTTTCAGCAGATCAACACTCCCACACAACTTGGTGTCGTCTGCGAACTTACTGAGGGCACACTCGAGCCCCTCGTCCAGATCATTGATAAAGATATTAAGGAGACCTGGCCCCAGTACTGAGCCCTGGGAAACACCGCTTCTGGGACTGGCCACCAAATGGATTCAAGTCCATTCACCAGAACTCTTTGGACCCGCCCATCCAGACCGTTGGGTTTTGGGTTTTTTTGGGTTTTGGTTTTTTTTTTACACAACCTGGTTTCTTGGGTATGTAGAATTTCCACTGACATTGTGTTGGAAGTATTTGATCTTTCAGCTGATGAAAAGGCAGTCCTTTTTTTCAAATATTAAAAATATCTTAGGTTTTCAGGCAGAGTTCCTCTGTCTGACCGTAACCCCCAGTGCCACCCCGAGAACTTCACCTGAGGTACTTGCCTGGGACTGCCAGCCATCGGCTAGGACCTGCAGGGAGAACAGAGTCCTTCAGGAGCTGCAGATGGAGCCCGAGCAGAGGGACGAGGGCACCGAAACTGCAATCAGATGTCTTGGGTCCCTGTAGTAACAAAACATAACCTGAGCCTAACCAAAACCTCAATCTTACAAACCATAGGGTCAAAGAGAAAATACCCTAAGCCTGACACTCAACCTAATCCCAACCCTAAACTTACAACCCTTACAGTCCAAGCAAAAATACCCAAAGCCTGACCCTAATCCTAACCCTAAGATTAACCCTAACCCTGAACAGAACCCAAATGGATTCCTAGCCCAAACATTAACCTAGAGAGTAAACCTAACCCAAACCCTGACCCTAATCCCAACCCTAACCCTAACCCTGACCCTTACTCTAAACCCGACTCGGATCCTAATCCTAACCCCCAACCCCAACAAAAATGCTAACCTTAACAGGAAATCTAACCCTAGCCCGAAACCTATCCTAAGCCTAATCTTAACCCTAACCCTAAGCCTAAATTTACAATCCTTATGGCCCAATCAATCAAAAATACCGTCAAACTGAACCTCACCCTAAGCCTAACACTAACCATAAGGCTGACCCTAACCATAACCCAAGACCTAACCCTGACCCTAAAACCAACCCGAAATCCAATCCTAAACCTAACCCCAACACTAACCATACCCTGACCCTAACCCTGCGCCTAAACCTGATCCTTGCCCTAACTCTAACCATTACCCTAAACCTAACCCTAACCCTTGACCTAACCCTACCCTGACCCTAACCCGAACCCTAACCCTAAATTTACAAACTTGATGGTCTCATCAAAAATACCCTAAGCCTGACTCTAATCCTAATCCGAACCATAACCCAAACCCTAGGCATAACCCGAACCCACGTCCTAACCTTATCCTGACCCTAAACCCAAACCATGACCTAATGAAAAAGAGCCTGAAAAAGACTTGAGCCTTACCCCATTCTAACCAAAACCCTAACCCCTAACCACAACCGTGACGCTAAAACTAAACCAAACCCTCAACTTACAACCTTTATGGTGCAATCAAAAATACCCGAAGCCTGACCCTGACCCTGACCCTAACCCTAACCCTAAACCTGGCCCTAACCCTAAACCTAAACCGGAACCTAATCCTTATCCTAACCCTAACCTTAAACTTACAAGCCTTACGGTCCAATCAAAAATACCCTAAGCCTGACCCTAACCCTAACCCTAGCCATAATCCTACCCTGACTCTAAACCTAGCTCTAACCCTAACCCTAACTGTAAGACTGACCCTAAAATTTCAACCATTCCAGTCCAATCACAAATAGCCGAAGCCTAACCCTGATCCTAACCCTGAAGCCTACACTAACCCTAACCCTCACAGTTTAAGTAAAAATAACCTAAGCCTGACCCTAACTGTGACCCTGGGCCTAACCCTAACCATAAGCCTGACCCTAACCTTAACACTAACCTTAAGCCTGAAACCTAACCCGGCCCTAACCCCAACCCTAAAGCTAACCCTAACCCTAAGTCTAACCCAAAGGCTGATCCAAACACTAATCCGAGGCCTAACCTGAACCCTAACGCTTACGATACTTACGGTCAACCAAAGATAGCCTAAGCGTCCCCCTGACTGCTACCCTGGGCCTGACCCTAACCCTAATCCGAACCAGAAGGCTTACCCTTAAACTAACCCGAACCTTAAGGCTGACCCTAACCATAATCAAACCCTAACCTATAACCCAAACCCCAAGCTGACCCTTACCCAAACCTGAGGCCAAATCCGAAGCCTCACCATTAAAAACCTAACAGTCAGCCAAAAATAGCCTAAGTCTGACCATAACCCTAGCCCTAACTCCGACCCTCACCCTAACAAGATCCCTGACCCTAACCCAAATGCTAACCAGAATCCTGACCATAACCCTAAGACTAACTCCATGAAAAATAGACTAAGATTTAACCGGAGGCTGACCCCATTCCTAACCTCTAACCCTAACGCTGACACTGAACTTAACCCCAACCATGAACCTAACCCTAACCCTAATCCTAACCCTAACCCTAAACTTACAACGCTTATGGGCCAATCAAAAATACCCTAAACCTGACCCTAACCCGAATCCTAATGCTAACCCTAACACAGAGACTCAACGTAACCCCAGGCCAAACCCCAACCCCTAACCCTGACACTAAACCTGACCCCAATGCTGAACCGAATCCAAACCCTAATCATTACACTAGCCCTAAATTTACAAACCTTACGGTCCAATCAAAAACACCCAAAACCTTACCCTAACAGTCCAATCAAAAACAGCCGAAGCCTGACCCTAACCTTAACCATAAGGCTGACGCTAACCCTAACCCAAACATTAATTAGAGAATCATGGAATCGGAAGGTTGGAAAAGACCTCTGAGATCATCAAGTCCAACCGTTGACCCGACACCACCATGTCTACTAAACCACGTCCCAAAGTGCCACGTCTACGCGTCTTTTGAACGCCTCCAGGGATGGTGACTCCAGCACCTCTCTGGGCAGCCTGTTCCAACGCCTGACCACTCTGTCGGTGAAGAAATTTTTCCTCATAGCCAATCTAAACCTCCCCTGACGCAACTTGAGACCGTTTTCTCTTGTCCGTTTGCTAGTTAGTTGGGTGAAGAGACCAACGCCCACCTCACTACCACCTCCTTTGAGGGAGCTGTAGAGAGCCATCAGGTCTCCCCTCAGCCTCCTCTTCTCCGGGCTAAACAACCCCAGTTCCCTCAGCCGCTCCTCATCAGACTTCTTCTCTAGACCCTTCACCCGCTGCATTGCCCTTCTCTGGACGTGCTCCAGCACCTCCATGTCGTTCTTCTAGCAAGGGGCCCAAAACTGAACACAGGTGTTCTCGAGGTGCGGCCTCACCAGTGCCGACTACGGGGGGGACGATCACTGCCCTAGTCCCGCTGGCCACACGATTTCTGCTACAAGCCAGGGTGCTGTTGGCCACCTTGGCCACCTGCGCACGCTGCTGGCTCATCCTCAGCCGGCGCTCGACCAACAGCCCCAGGTCCTTTTCCGCCAGGCAGCTTTCCAGCCGCTCTTCTTTCCCAAGCCTGTAGCGTTGCCTGGGGTTGCTGTGAGCCAAGTGCAGGACCCGGCACTGAGCCTTGGTAAACCTCATAGAGCTGGTCTCAGCCCATCGATCCAGCCTGTGCAGATCCCTCTGCAGACCCTTCCTACCTTTCAGCAGATCAACACTCCCGCACAACTTGGTGTCGTCTGCGAACTTACTGAGGGCACACTCGAGCCCCTCGTCCAGATCATTGATAAAGATATTAAGGAGACCTGGCCCCAGTACTGAGCCCTGGGAAACACCGCTTCTGGGACTGGCCACCAAATGGATTCAAGTCCATTCACCAGAACTCTTTGGACCCGCCCATCCAGACCGTTGGGTTTTGGGTTTTTTTGGGTTTTGGTTTTTTTTTTACACAACCTGGTTTCTTGGGTATGTAGAATTTCCACTGACATTGTGTTGGAAGTATTTGATCTTTCAGCTGATGAAAAGGCAGTCCTTTTTTTCAAATATTAAAAATATCTTAGGTTTTCAGGCAGAGTTCCTCTGTCTGACCGTAACCCCCAGTGCCACCCCGAGAACTTCACCTGAGGTACTTGCCTGGGACTGCCAGCCATCGGCTAGGACCTGCAGGGAGAACAGAGTCCTTCAGGAGCTGCAGATGGAGCCCGAGCAGAGGGACGAGGGCACCGAAACTGCAATCAGATGTCTTGGGTCCCTGTAGTAACAAAACATAACCTGAGCCTAACCAAAACCTCAATCTTACAAACCATAGGGTCAAAGAGAAAATACCCTAAGCCTGACACTCAACCTAATCCCAACCCTAAACTTACAACCCTTACAGTCCAAGCAAAAATACCCAAAGCCTGACCCTAATCCTAACCCTAAGATTAACCCTAACCCTGAACAGAACCCAAATGGATTCCTAGCCCAAACATTAACCTAGAGAGTAAACCTAACCCAAACCCTGACCCTAATCCCAACCCTAACCCTAACCCTGACCCTTACTCTAAACCCGACTCGGATCCTAATCCTAACCCCCAACCCCAACAAAAATGCTAACCTTAACAGGAAATCTAACCCTAGCCCGAAACCTATCCTAAGCCTAATCTTAACCCTAACCCTAAGCCTAAATTTACAATCCTTATGGCCCAATCAATCAAAAATACCGTCAAACTGAACCTCACCCTAAGCCTAACACTAACCATAAGGCTGACCCTAACCATAACCCAAGACCTAACCCTGACCCTAAAACCAACCCGAAATCCAATCCTAAACCTAACCCCAACACTAACCATACCCTGACCCTAACCCTGCGCCTAAACCTGATCCTTGCCCTAACTCTAACCATTACCCTAAACCTAACCCTAACCCTTGACCTAACCCTACCCTGACCCTAACCCGAACCCTAACCCTAAATTTACAAACTTGATGGTCTCATCAAAAATACCCTAAGCCTGACTCTAATCCTAATCCGAACCATAACCCAAACCCTAGGCATAACCCGAACCCACGTCCTAACCTTATCCTGACCCTAAACCCAAACCATGACCTAATGAAAAAGAGCCTGAAAAAGACTTGAGCCTTACCCCATTCTAACCAAAACCCTAACCCCTAACCACAACCGTGACGCTAAAACTAAACCGAACCCTCAACTTACAACCTTTATGGTGCAATCAAAAATACCCGAAGCCTGACCCTGACCCTGACCCTAACCCTAACCCTAAACCTGGCCCTAACCCTAACCCTAAACCGGAACCTAATCCTTATCCTAACCCTAACCTTAAACTTACAAGCCTTACGGTCCAATCAAAAATACCCTAAGCCTGACCCTAACCCTAACCCTAGCCATAATCCTACCCTGACTCTAAACCTAGCTCTAACCCTAACCCTAACTGTAAGACTGACCCTAAAATTTCAACCATTCCAGTCCAATCACAAATAGCCGAAGCCTAACCCTGATCCTAACCCTGAAGCCTACACTAACCCTAACCCTCACAGTTTAAGTAAAAATAACCTAAGCCTGACCCTAACTGTGACCCTGGGCCTAACCCTAACCATAAGCCTGACCCTAACCTTAACACTAACCTTAAGCCTGAAACCTAACCCGGCCCTAACCCCAACCCTAAAGCTAACCCTAACCCTAAGTCTAACCCAAAGGCTGATCCAAACACTAATCCGAGGCCTAACCTGAACCCTAACGCTTACGATACTTACGGTCAACCAAAGATAGCCTAAGCGTCCCCCTGACTGCTACCCTGGGCCTGACCCGAACACTAATCCGAACCAGAAGGCTTACCCTTAAACTAACCCGAACCTTAAGGCTGACCCTAACCATAATCAAACCCTAACCTATAACCCAAACCCCAAGCTGACCCTTACCCAAACCTGAGGCCAAATCCGAAGCCTCACCATTAAAAACCTAACAGTCAGCCAAAAATAGCCTAAGTCTGACCATAACCCTAGCCCTAACTCCGACCCTCACCCTAACAAGATCCCTGACCCTAACCCAAATGCTAACCACAATCCTGACCATAACCCTAAGACTAACTCCATGAAAAATAGACTAAGATTTAACCGGAGGCTGACCCCATTCCTAACCTCTAACCCTAACGCTGACACTGAACTTAACCCCAACCATGAACCTAACCCTAACCCTAATCCTAACCCTAACCCTAAACTTACAACGCTTATGGGCCAATCAAAAATACCCTAAACCTGACCCTAACCCGAATCCTAATGCTAACCCTAACACAGAGACTCAACGTAACCCCAGGCCAAACCCCAACCCCTAACCCTGACACTAAACCTGACCCCAATGCTGAACCGAATCCAAACCCTAATCATTACACTAGCCCTAAATTTACAAACCTTACGGTCCAATCAAAAACACCCAAAACCTTACCCTAACAGTCCAATCAAAAACAGCCGAAGCCTGACCCTAACCTTAACCATAAGGCTGACGCTAACCCTAACCCAAACATTAATTAGAGAATCATGGAATCGGAAGGTTGGAAAAGACCTCTGAGATCATCAAGTCCAACCGTTGACCCGACACCACCATGTCTACTAAACCACGTCCCAAAGTGCCACGTCTACGCGTCTTTTGAACGCCTCCAGGGATGGTGACTCCAGCACCTCTCTGGGCAGCCTGTTCCAACGCCTGACCACTCTGTCGGTGAAGAAATTTTTCCTCATAGCCAATCTAAACCTCCCCTGACGCAACTTGAGACCGTTTTCTCTTGTCCGTTTGCTAGTTAGTTGGGTGAAGAGACCAACGCCCACCTCACTACCACCTCCTTTGAGGGAGCTGTAGAGAGCCATCAGGTCTCCCCTCAGCCTCCTCTTCTCCGGGCTAAACAACCCCAGTTCCCTCAGCCGCTCCTCATCAGACTTCTTCTCTAGACCCTTCACCCGCTGCATTGCCCTTCTCTGGACGTGCTCCAGCACCTCCATGTCGTTCTTCTAGCAAGGGGCCCAAAACTGAACACAGGTGTTCTCGAGGTGCGGCCTCACCAGTGCCGACTACGGGGGGACGATCACTGCCCTAGTCCCGCTGGCCACACGATTTCTGCTACAAGCCAGGGTGCTGTTGGCCACCTTGGCCACCTGGGCACGCTGCTGGCTCATCCTCAGCCGGCGCTCGACCAACAGCCCCAGGTCCTTTTCCGCCAGGCAGCTTTCCAGCCGCTCTTCTTTCCCAAGCCTGTAGCGTTGCCTGGGGTTGCTGTGAGCCAAGTGCAGGACCCGGCACTGAGCCTTGGTAAACCTCATAGAGCTGGTCTCAGCCCATCGATCCAGCCTGTGCAGATCCCTCTGCAGACCCTTCCTACCTTTCAGCAGATCAACACTCCCGCACAACTTGGTGTCGTCTGCGAACTTACTGAGGGCACACTCGAGCCCCTCGTCCAGATCATTGATAAAGATATTAAGGAGACCTGGCCCCAGTACTGAGCCCTGGGAAACACCGCTTCTGGGACTGGCCACCAAATGGATTCAAGTCCATTCACCAGAACTCTTTGGACCCGCCCATCCAGACCGTTGGGTTTTGGGTTTTTTTGGGTTTTGTTGTTTTTTTTACACAACCTGGTTTCTTGGGTATGTAGAATTTCCACTGACATTGTGTTGGAAGTATTTGATCTTTCAGCTGATGAAAAGGCAGTCCTTTTTTTCAAATATTAAAAATATCTTAGGTTTTCAGGCAGAGTTCCTCTGTCTGACCGTAACCCCCAGTGCCACCCCGAGAACTTCACCTGAGGTACTTGCCTGGGACTGCCAGCCATCGGCTAGGACCTGCAGGGAGAACAGAGTCCTTCAGGAGCTGCAGATGGAGCCCGAGCAGAGGGACGAGGGCACCGAAACTGCAATCAGATGTCTTGGGTCCCTGTAGTAACAAAACATAACCTGAGCCTAACCAAAACCTCAATCTTACAAACCATAGGGTCAAAGAGAAAATACCCTAAGCCTGACACTCAACCTAATCCCAACCCTAAACTTACAACCCTTACAGTCCAAGCAAAAATACCCAAAGCCTGACCCTAATCCTAACCCTAAGATTAACCCTAACCCTGAACAGAACCCAAATGGATTCCTAGCCCAAACATTAACCTAGAGAGTAAACCTAACCCAAACCCTGACCCTAATCCCAACCCTAACCCTAACCCTGACCCTTACTCTAAACCCGACTCGGATCCTAATCCTAACCCCCAACCCCAACAAAAATGCTAACCTTAACAGGAAATCTAACCCTAGCCCGAAACCTATCCTAAGCCTAATCTTAACCCTAACCCTAAGCCTAAATTTACAATCCTTATGGCCCAATCAATCAAAAATACCGTCAAACTGAACCTCACCCTAAGCCTAACACTAACCATAAGGCTGACCCTAACCATAACCCAAGACCTAACCCTGACCCTAAAACCAACCCGAAATCCAATCCTAAACCTAACCCCAACACTAACCATACCCTGACCCTAACCCTGCGCCTAAACCTGATCCTTGCCCTAACTCTAACCATTACCCTAAACCTAACCCTAACCCTTGACCTAACCCTACCCTGACCCTAACCCGAACCCTAACCCTAAATTTACAAACTTGATGGTCTCATCAAAAATACCCTAAGCCTGACTCTAATCCTAATCCGAACCATAACCCAAACCCTAGGCATAACCCGAACCCACGTCCTAACCTTATCCTGACCCTAAACCCAAACCATGACCTAATGAAAAAGAGCCTGAAAAAGACTTGAGCCTTACCCCATTCTAACCAAAACCCTAACCCCTAACCACAACCGTGACGCTAAAACTAAACCGAACCCTCAACTTACAACCTTTATGGTGCAATCAAAAATACCCGAAGCCTGACCCTGACCCTGACCCTAACCCTAACCCTAAACCTGGCCCTAACCCTAACCCTAAACCGGAACCTAATCCTTATCCTAACCCTAACCTTAAACTTACAAGCCTTACGGTCCAATCAAAAATACCCTAAGCCTGACCCTAACCCTAACCCTAGCCATAATCCTACCCTGACTCTAAACCTAACTCTAACCCTAACCCTAACTGTAAGACTGACCCTAAAATTTCAACCATTCCAGTCCAATCACAAATAGCCGAAGCCTAACCCTGATCCTAACCCTAAAGCCTACACTAACCCTAACCCTCACAGTTTAAGTAAAAATAACCTAAGCCTGACCCTAACTGTGACCCTGGGCCTAACCCTAACCATAAGCCTGACCCTAACCTTAACACTAACCTTAAGCCTGAAACCTAACCCGGCCCTAACCCCAACCCTAAAGCTAACCCTCACCCTAAGTCTAACCCAAAGGCTGATCCAAACACTAATCCGAGGCCTAACCTGAACCCTAACGCTTACGATACTTACGGTCAACCAAAGATAGCCTAAGCGTCCCCCTGACTGCTACCCTGGGCCTGACCCGAACACTAATCCGAACCAGAAGGCTTACCCTTAAACTAACCCGAACCTTAAGGCTGACCCTAACCATAATCAAACCCTAACCTATAACCCAAACCCCAAGCTGACCCTTACCCAAACCTGAGGCCAAATCCGAAGCCTCACCATTAAAAACCTAACAGTCAGCCAAAAATAGCCTAAGTCTGACCATAACCCTAGCCCTAACTCCGACCCTCACCCTAACAAGATCCCTGACCCTAACCCAAATGCTAACCAGAATCCTGACCATAACCCTAAGACTAACTCCATGAAAAATAGACTAAGATTTAACCGGAGGCTGACCCCATTCCTAACCTCTAACCCTAACGCTGACACTGAACTTAACCCCAACCATGAACCTAACCCTAACCCTAATCCTAACCCTAACCCTAAACTTACAACGCTTATGGGCCAATCAAAAATACCCTAAACCTGACCCTAACCCGAATCCTAATGCTAACCCTAACACAGAGACTCAACGTAACCCCAGGCCAAACCCCAACCCCTAACCCTGACACTAAACCTGACCCCAATGCTGAACCGAATCCAAACCCTAATCATTACACTAGCCCTAAATTTACAAACCTTACGGTCCAATCAAAAACACCCAAAACCTTACCCTAACAGTCCAATCAAAAACAGCCGAAGCCTGACCCTAACCTTAACCATAAGGCTGACGCTAACCCTAACCCAAACATTAATTAGAGAATCATGGAATCGGAAGGTTGGAAAAGACCTCTGAGATCATCAAGTCCAACCGTTGACCCGACACCACCATGTCTACTAAACCACGTCCCAAAGTGCCACGTCTACGCGTCTTTTGAACGCCTCCAGGGATGGTGACTCCAGCACCTCTCTGGGCAGCCTGTTCCAACGCCTGACCACTCTGTCGGTGAAGAAATTTTTCCTCATAGCCAATCTAAACCTCCCCTGACGCAACTTGAGACCGTTTTCTCTTGTCCGTTTGCTAGTTAGTTGGGTGAAGAGACCAACGCCCACCTCACTACCACCTCCTTTGAGGGAGCTGTAGAGAGCCATCAGGTCTCCCCTCAGCCTCCTCTTCTCCGGGCTAAACAACCCCAGTTCCCTCAGCCGCTCCTCATCAGACTTCTTCTCTAGACCCTTCACCCGCTGCATTGCCCTTCTCTGGACGTGCTCCAGCACCTCCATGTCGTTCTTCTAGCAAGGGGCCCAAAACTGAACACAGGTGTTCTCGAGGTGCGGCCTCACCAGTGCCGACTACGGGGGGACGATCACTGCCCTAGTCCCGCTGGCCACACGATTTCTCCTACAAGCCAGGGTGCTGTTGGCCACCTTGGCCACCTGCGCACGCTGCTGGCTCATCCTCAGCCGGCGCTCGACCAACAGCCCCAGGTCCTTTTCCGCCAGGCAGCTTTCCAGCCGCTCTTCTTTCCCAAGCCTGTAGCGTTGCCTGGGGTTGCTGTGAGCCAAGTGCAGGACCCGGCACTGAGCCTTGGTAAACCTCATAGAGCTGGTCTCAGCCCATCGATCCAGCCTGTGCAGATCCCTCTGCAGACCCTTCCTACCTTTCAGCAGATCAACACTCCCACACAACTTGGTGTCGTCTGCGAACTTACTGAGGGCACACTCGAGCCCCTCGTCCAGATCATTGATAAAGATATTAAGGAGACCTGGCCCCAGTACTGAGCCCTGGGAAACACCGCTTCTGGGACTGGCCACCAAATGGATTCAAGTCCATTCACCAGAACTCTTTGGACCCGCCCATCCAGACCGTTGGGTTTTGGGGTTTTTTGGGTTTTGGTTTTTTTTTTACACAACCTGGTTTCTTGGGTATGTAGAATTTCCACTGACATTGTGTTGGAAGTATTTGATCTTTCAGCTGATGAAAAGGCAGTCCTTTTTTTCAAATATTAAAAATATCTTAGGTTTTCAGGCAGAGTTCCTCTGTCTGACCGTAACCCCCAGTGCCACCCCGAGAACTTCACCTGAGGTACTTGCCTGGGACTGCCAGCCATCGGCTAGGACCTGCAGGGAGAACAGAGTCCTTCAGGAGCTGCAGATGGAGCCCGAGCAGAGGGACGAGGGCACCGAAACTGCAATCAGATGTCTTGGGTCCCTGTAGTAACAAAACATAACCTGAGCCTAACCAAAACCTCAATCTTACAAACCATAGGGTCAAAGAGAAAATACCCTAAGCCTGACACTCAACCTAATCCCAACCCTAAACTTACAACCCTTACAGTCCAAGCAAAAATACCCAAAGCCTGACCCTAATCCTAACCCTAAGATTAACCCTAACCCTGAACAGAACCCAAATGGATTCCTAGCCCAAACATTAACCTAGAGAGTAAACCTAACCCAAACCCTGACCCTAATCCCAACCCTAACCCTAACCCTGACCCTTACTCTAAACCCGACTCGGATCCTAATCCTAACCCCCAACCCCAACAAAAATGCTAACCTTAACAGGAAATCTAACCCTAGCCCGAAACCTATCCTAAGCCTAATCTTAACCCTAACCCTAAGCCTAAATTTACAATCCTTATGGCCCAATCAATCAAAAATACCGTCAAACTGAACCTCACCCTAAGCCTAACACTAACCATAAGGCTGACCCTAACCATAACCCAAGACCTAACCCTGACCCTAAAACCAACCCGAAATCCAATCCTAAACCTAACCCCAACACTAACCATACCCTGACCCTAACCCTGCGCCTAAACCTGATCCTTGCCCTAACTCTAACCATTACCCTAAACCTAACCCTAACCCTTGACCTAACCCTACCCTGACCCTAACCCGAACCCTAACCCTAAATTTACAAACTTGATGGTCTCATCAAAAATACCCTAAGCCTGACTCTAATCCTAATCCGAACCATAACCCAAACCCTAGGCATAACCCGAACCCACATCCTAACCTTATCCTGACCCTAAACCCAAACCATGACCTAATGAAAAAGAGCCTGAAAAAGACTTGAGCCTTACCCCATTCTAACCAAAACCCTAACCCCTAACCACAACCGTGACGCTAAAACTAAACCGAACCCTCAACTTACAACCTTTATGGTGCAATCAAAAATACCCGAAGCCTGACCCTGACCCTGACCCTAACCCTAACCCTAAACCTGGCCCTAACCCTAAACCTAAACCGGAACCTAATCCTTATCCTAACCCTAACCTTAAACTTACAAGCCTTACGGTCCAATCAAAAATACCCTAAGCCTGACCCTAACCCTAACCCTAGCCATAATCCTACCCTGACTCTAAACCTAACTCTAACCCTAACCCTAACTGTAAGACTGACCCTAAAATTTCAACCATTCCAGTCCAATCACAAATAGCCGAAGCCTAACCCTGATCCTAACCCTAAAGCCTACACTAACCCTAACCCTCACAGTTTAAGTAAAAATAACCTAAGCCTGACCCTAACTGTGACCCTGGGCCTAACCCTAACCATAAGCCTGACCCTAACCTTAACACTAACCTTAAGCCTGAAACCTAACCCGGACCTAACCCCAACCCTAAAGCTAACCCTAACCCTAAGTCTAACCCAAAGGCTGATCCAAACACTAATCCGAGGCCTAACCTGAACCCTAACGCTTACGATACTTACGGTCAACCAAAGATAGCCTAAGCGTCCCCCTGACTGCTACCCTGGGCCTGACCCTAACCCTAATCCGAACCAGAAGGCTTACCCTTAAACTAACCCGAACCTTAAGGCTGACCCTAACCATAATCAAACCCTAACCTATAACCCAAACCCCAAGCTGACCCTTACCCAAACCTGAGGCCAAATCCGAAGCCTCACCATTAAAAACCTAACAGTCAGCCAAAAATAGCCTAAGTCTGACCATAACCCTAGCCCTAACTCCGACCCTCACCCTAACAAGATCCCTGACCCTAACCCAAATGCTAACCAGAATCCTGACCATAACCCTAAGACTAACTCCATGAAAAATAGACTAAGATTTAACCGGAGGCTGACCCCATTCCTAACCTCTAACCCTAACGCTGACACTGAACTTAACCCCAACCATGAACCTAACCCTAACCCTAATCCTAACCCTAACCCTAAACTTACAACGCTTATGGGCCAATCAAAAATACCCTAAACCTGACCCTAACCCGAATCCTAATGCTAACCCTAACACAGAGACTCAACGTAACCCCAGGCCAAACCCCAACCCCTAACCCTGACACTAAACCTGACCCCAATGCTGAACCGAATCCAAACCCTAATCATTACACTAGCCCTAAATTTACAAACCTTACGGTCCAATCAAAAACACCCAAAACCTTACCCTAACAGTCCAATCAAAAACAGCCGAAGCCTGACCCTAACCTTAACCATAAGGCTGACGCTAACCCTAACCCAAACATTAATTAGAGAATCATGGAATCGGAAGGTTGGAAAAGACCTCTGAGATCATCAAGTCCAACCGTTGACCCGACACCACCATGTCTACTAAACCACGTCCCAAAGTGCCACGTCTACGCGTCTTTTGAACGCCTCCAGGGATGGTGACTCCAGCACCTCTCTGGGCAGCCTGTTCCAACGCCTGACCACTCTGTCGGTGAAGAAATTTTTCCTCATAGCCAATCTAAACCTCCCCTGACGCAACTTGAGACCGTTTTCTCTTGTCCGTTTGCTAGTTAGTTGGGTGAAGAGACCAACGCCCACCTCACTACCACCTCCTTTGAGGGAGCTGTAGAGAGCCATCAGGTCTCCCCTCAGCCTCCTCTTCTCCGGGCTAAACAACCCCAGTTCCCTCAGCCGCTCCTCATCAGACTTCTTCTCTAGACCCTTCACCCGCTGCATTGCCCTTCTCTGGACGTGCTCCAGCACCTCCATGTCGTTCTTCTAGCAAGGGGCCCAAAACTGAACACAGGTGTTCTCGAGGTGCGGCCTCACCAGTGCCGAGTACGGGGGGACGATCACTGCCCTAGTCCCGCTGGCCACACGATTTCTCCTACAAGCCAGGGTGCTGTTGGCCACCTTGGCCACCTGCGCACGCTGCTGGCTCATCCTCAGCCGGCGCTCGACCAACAGCCCCAGGTCCTTTTCCGCCAGGCAGCTTTCCAGCCGCTCTTCTTTCCCAAGCCTGTAGCGTTGCCTGGGGTTGCTGTGAGCCAAGTGCAGGACCCGGCACTGAGCCTTGGTAAACCTCATAGAGCTGGTCTCAGCCCATCGATCCAGCCTGTGCAGATCCCTCTGCAGACCCTTCCTACCTTTCAGCAGATCAACACTCCCGCACAACTTGGTGTTGTCTGCGAACTTACTGAGGGCACACTCGAGCCCCTCGTCCAGATCATTGATAAAGATATTAAGGAGACCTGGCCCCAGTACTGAGCCCTGGGAAACACCGCTTCTGGGACTGGCCACCAAATGGATTCAAGTCCATTCACCAGAACTCTTTGGACCCGCCCATCCAGACCGTTGGGTTTTGGGGTTTTTTGGGTTTTGGTTTTTTTTTTTACACAACCTGGTTTCTTGGGTATGTAGAATTTCCACTGACATTGTGTTGGAAGTATTTGATCTTTCAGCTGATGAAAAGGCAGTCCTTTTTTTCAAATATTAAAAATATCTTAGGTTGTCAGGCAGAGTTCCTCTGTCTGACCGTAACCCCCAGTGCCACCCCGAGAACTTCACCTGAGGTACTTGCCTGGGACTGCCAGCCATCGGCTAGGACCTGCAGGGAGAACAGAGTCCTTCAGGAGCTGCAGATGGAGCCCGAGCAGAGGGACGAGGGCACCGAAACTGCAATCAGATGTCTTGGGTCCCTGTAGTAACAAAACATAACCTGAGCCTAACCAAAACCTCAATCTTACAAACCATAGGGTCAAAGAGAAAATACCCTAAGCCTGACACTCAACCTAATCCCAACCCTAAACTTACAACCCTTACAGTCCAAGCAAAAATACCCAAAGCCTGACCCTAATCCTAACCCTAAGATTAACCCTAACCCTGAACAGAACCCAAATGGATTCCTAGCCCAAACATTAACCTAGAGAGTAAACCTAACCCAAACCCTGACCCTAATCCCAACCCTAACCCTAACCCTGACCCTTACTCTAAACCCGACTCGGATCCTAATCCTAACCCCCAACCCCAACAAAAATGCTAACCTTAACAGGAAATCTAACCCTAGCCCGAAACCTATCCTAAGCCTAATCTTAACCCTAACCCTAAGCCTAAATTTACAATCCTTATGGCCCAATCAATCAAAAATACCGTCAAACTGAACCTCACCCTAAGCCTAACACTAACCATAAGGCTGACCCTAACCATAACCCAAGACCTAACCCTGACCCTAAAACCAACCCGAAATCCAATCCTAAACCTAACCCCAACACTAACCATACCCTGACCCTAACCCTGCGCCTAAACCTGATCCTTGCCCTAACTCTAACCATTACCCTAAACCTAACCCTAACCCTTGACCTAACCCTACCCTGACCCTAACCCGAACCCTAACCCTAAATTTACAAACTTGATGGTCTCATCAAAAATACCCTAAGCCTGACTCTAATCCTAATCCGAACCATAACCCAAACCCTAGGCATAACCCGAACCCACGTCCTAACCTTATCCTGACCCTAAACCCAAACCATGACCTAATGAAAAAGAGCCTGAAAAAGACTTGAGCCTTACCCCATTCTAACCAAAACCCTAACCCCTAACCACAACCGTGACGCTAAAACTAAACCGAACCCTCAACTTACAACCTTTATGGTGCAATCAAAAATACCCGAAGCCTGACCCTGACCCTGACCCTAACCCTAACCCTAAACCTGGCCCTAACCCTAACCCTAAACCGGAACCTAATCCTTATCCTAACCCGAACCTTAAACTTACAAGCCTTACGGTCCAATCAAAAATACCCTAAGCCTGACCCTAACCCTAACCCTAGCCATAATCCTACCCTGACTCTAAACCTAACTCTAACCCTAACCCTAACTGTAAGACTGACCCTAAAATTTCAACCATTCCAGTCCAATCACAAATAGCCGAAGCCTAACCCTGATCCTAACCCTAAAGCCTACACTAACCCTAACCCTCACAGTTTAAGTAAAAATAACCTAAGCCTGACCCTAACTGTGACCCTGGGCCTAACCCTAACCATAAGCCTGACCCTAACCTTAACACTAACCTTAAGCCTGAAACCTAACCCGGCCCTAACCCCAACCCTAAAGCTAACCCTAACCCTAAGTCTAACCCAAAGGCTGATCCAAACACTAATCCGAGGCCTAACCTGAACCCTAACGCTTACGATACTTACGGTCAACCAAAGATAGCCTAAGCGTCCCCCTGACTGGTACCCTGGGCCTGACCCGAACACTAATCCGAACCAGAAGGCTTACCCTTAAACTAACCCGAACCTTAAGGCTGACCCTAACCATAATCAAACCCTAACCTATAACCCAAACCCCAAGCTGACCCTTACCCAAACCTGAGGCCAAATCCTAAGCCTCACCATTAAAAACCTAACAGTCAGCCAAAAATAGCCTGTCTGACCATAACCCTAGCCCTAACTCTGACCCTCACCCTAACAAGATCCCTGACCCTAACCCAAATGCTAACCACAATCCTGACCATAACCCTAAGACTAACTCCATGAAAAATAGACTAAGATTTAACCGGAGGCTGACCCCATTCCTAACCTCTAACCCTAACGCTGACACTGAACTTAACCCCAACCATGAACCTGTAATAAGGAATTGGAGGTAATTTGGTGATCAAAATGGGTTAGATGAGAAAAAGCAATCTTTCTGCACCATGCTGCACCAGAGAACATCCTGTTTGGCGAGGCTTAACCAAAATGTTGCAAATTGCAGTGCTATGTTACTATGACAACTTGTATCTCTGTAACAAACTACCCAGACTTGGAGGAGCCACGATAACCCAAGAAGCCGAAAGGCACAAAAATCAACCTATAAAGGGGGCTGTTTAGCTTGTTTGAATTCGCGAGCCCTTGGCGGAGCCGCGGCTCCCCGGCCGCCCAGCGCTGCTTTTGCTTTCCTACCTTAATAAATACAGATTGAATTTACTTTGGACTCTATTTGTCTCAATTCAACTATAACAAACCTAACCCTAACCCTAATCCTAACCCTAACCCTAAACTTACAACGCTTATGGGCCAATCAAAAATACCCTAAACCTGACCCTAACCCGAATCCTAATGCTAACCCTAACACAGAGACTCACCGTAACCCCAGGCCAAACCCCAACCCCTAACCCTGACACTAAACCTGACCCCAATGCTGAACCGAATCCAAACCCTAATCATTACACTAGCCCTAAATTTACAAACCTTACGGTCCAATCAAAAACACCCAAAACCTTACCCTAACAGTCCAATCAAAAACAGCCGAAGCCTGACCCTAACCTTAACCATAAGGCTGACGCTAACCCTAACCCAAACATTAATTAGAGAATCATGGAATCGGAAGGTTGGAAAAGACCTCTGAGATCATCAAGTCCAACCGTTGACCCGACACCACCATGTCTACTAAACCATGTCCCAAAGTGCCACGTCTACGCGTCTTTTGAACGCCTCCAGGGATGGTGACTCCAGCACCTCTCTGGGCAGCCTGTTCCAACGCCTGACCACTCTGTCGGTGAAGAAATTTTTCCTCATAGCCAATCTAAACCTCCCCTGACGCAACTTGAGACCGTTTTCTCTTGTCCGTTTGCTAGTTAGTTGGGTGAAGAGACCAACGCCCACCTCACTACCACCTCCTTTGAGGGAGCTGTAGAGAGCCATCAGGTCTCCCCTCAGCCTCCTCTTCTCCGGGCTAAACAACCCCAGTTCCCTCAGCCGCTCCTCATCAGACTTCTTCTCTAGACCCTTCACCCGCTGCATTGCCCTTCTCTGGACGTGCTCCAGCACCTCCATGTCGTTCTTCTAGCAAGGGGCCCAAAACTGAACACAGGTGTTCTCGAGGTGCGGCCTCACCAGTGCCGACTACGGGGGGACGATCACTGCCCTAGTCCCGCTGGCCACACGATTTCTCCTACAAGCCAGGGTGCTGTTGGCCACCTTGGCCACCTGCGCACGCTGCTGGCTCATCCTCAGCCGGCGCTCGACCAACAGCCCCAGGTCCTTTTCCGCCAGGCAGCTTTCCAGCCGCTCTTCTTTCCCAAGCCTGTAGCGTTGCCTGGGGTTGCTGTGAGCCAAGTGCAGGACCCGGCACTGAGCCTTGGTAAACCTCATAGAGCTGGTCTCAGCCCATCGATCCAGCCTGTGCAGATCCCTCTGCAGACCCTTCCTACCTTTCAGCAGATCAACACTCCCGCACAACTTGGTGTCGTCTGCGAACTTACTGAGGGCACACTCGAGCCCCTCGTCCAGATCATTGATAAAGATATTAAGGAGACCTGGCCCCAGTACTGAGCCCTGGGAAACACCGCTTCTGGGACTGGCCACCAAATGGATTCAAGTCCATTCACCAGAACTCTTTGGACCCGCCCATCCAGACCGTTGGGTTTTGGGGTTTTTTGGGTTTTGGTTTTTTTTTTACACAACCTGGTTTCTTGGGTATGTAGAATTTCCACTGACATTGTGTTGGAAGTATTTGATCTTTCAGCTGATGAAAAGGCAGTCCTTTTTTTCAAATATTAAAAATATCTTAGGTTTTCAGGCAGAGTTCCTCTGTCTGACCGTAACCCCCAGTGCCACCCCGAGAACTTCACCTGAGGTACTTGCCTGGGACTGCCAGCCATCGGCTAGGACCTGCAGGGAGAACAGAGTCCTTCAGGAGCTGCAGATGGAGCCCGAGCAGAGGGACGAGGGCACCGAAACTGCAATCAGATGTCTTGGGTCCCTGTAATAACAAAAAATAACCTGAGCCTAACCAAAACCTCAATCTTACAAACCATAGGGTCAAAGAGAAAATACCCTAAGCCTGACACTCAACCTAATCCCAACCCTAAACTTACAACCCTTACAGTCCAAGCAAAAATACCCAAAGCCTGACCCTAATCCTAACCCTAAGATTAACCCTAACCCTGAACAGAACCCAAATGGATTCCTAGCCCAAACATTAACCTAGAGAGTAAACCTAACCCAAACCCTGACCCTAATCCCAACCCTAACCCTAACCCTGACCCTTACTCTAAACCCGACTCGGATCCTAATCCTAACCCCCAACCCCAACAAAAATGCTAACCTTAACAGGAAATCTAACCCTAGCCCGAAACCTATCCTAAGCCTAATCTTAACCCTAACCCTAAGCCTAAATTTACAATCCTTATGGCCCAATCAATCAAAAATACCGTCAAACTGAACCTCACCCTAAGCCTAACACTAACCATAAGGCTGACCCTAACCATAACCCAAGACCTAACCCTGACCCTAAAACCAACCCGAAATCCAATCCTAAACCTAACCCCAACACTAACCATACCCTGACCCTAACCCTGCGCCTAAACCTGATCCTTGCCCTAACTCTAACCATTACCCTAAACCTAACCCTAACCCTTGACCTAACCCTACCCTGACCCTAACCCGAACCCTAACCCTAAATTTACAAACTTGATGGTCTCATCAAAAATACCCTAAGCCTGACTCTAATCCTAATCCGAACCATAACCCAAACCCTAGGCATAACCCGAACCCACGTCCTAACCTTATCCTGACCCTAAACCCAAACCATGACCTAATGAAAAAGAGCCTGAAAAAGACTTGAGCCTTACCCCATTCTAACCAAAACCCTAACCCCTAACCACAACCGTGACGCTAAAACTAAACCGAACCCTCAACTTACAACCTTTATGGTGCAATCAAAAATACCCGAAGCCTGACCCTGACCCTGACCCTAACCCTAACCCTAAACCTGGCCCTAACCCTAACCCTAAACCGGAACCTAATCCTTATCCTAACCCTAACCTTAAACTTACAAGCCTTACGGTCCAATCAAAAATACCCTAAGCCTGACCCTAACCCTAACCCTAGCCATAATCCTACCCTGACTCTAAACCTAGCTCTAACCCTAACCCTAACTGTAAGACTGACCCTAAAATTTCAACCATTCCAGTCCAATCACAAATAGCCGAAGCCTAACCCTGATCCTAACCCTAAAGCCTACACTAACCCTAACCCTCACAGTTTAAGTAAAAATAACCTAAGCCTGACCCTAACTGTGACCCTGGGCCTAACCCTAACCATAAGCCTGACCCTAACCTTAACACTAACCTTAAGCCTGAAACCTAACCCGGACCTAACCCCAACCCTAAAGCTAACCCTAACCCTAAGTCTAACCCAAAGGCTGATCCAAACACTAATCCGAGGCCTAACCTGAACCCTAACGCTTACGATACTTACGGTCAACCAAAGATAGCCTAAGCGTCCCCCTGACTGCTACCCTGGGCCTGACCCGAACACTAATCCGAACCAGAAGGCTTACCCTTAAACTAACCCGAACCTTAAGGCTGACCCTAACCATAATCAAACCCTAACCTATAACCCAAACCCCAAGCTGACCCTTACCCAAACCTGAGGCCAAATCCTAAGCCTCACCATTAAAAACCTAACAGTCAGCCAAAAATAGCCTGTCTGACCATAACCCTAGCCCTAACTCTGACCCTCACCCTAACAAGATCCCTGACCCTAACCCAAATGCTAACCACAATCCTGACCATAACCCTAAGACTAACTCCATGAAAAATAGACTAAGATTTAACCGGAGGCTGACCCCATTCCTAACCTCTAACCCTAACGCTGACACTGAACTTAACCCCAACCATGAACCTGTAATAAGGAATTGGAGGTAATTTGGTGATCAAAATGGGTTAGATGAGAAAAAGCAATCTTTCTGCACCATGCTGCACCAGAGAACATCCTGTTTGGCGAGGCTTAACCAAAATGTTGCAAATTGCAGTGCTATGTTACTATGACAACTTGTATCTCTGTAACAAACTACCCAGACTTGGAGGAGCCACGATAACCCAAGAAGCCGAAAGGCACAAAAATCAACCTATAAAGGGGGCTGTTTAGCTTGTTTGAATTCGCGAGCCCTTGGCGGAGCCGCGGCTCCCCGGCCGCCCAGCGCTGCTTTTGCTTTCCTACCTTAATAAATACAGATTGAATTTACTTTGGACTCTATTTGTCTCAATTCAACTATAACAAACCTAACCCTAACCCTAATCCTAACCCTAACCCTAAACTTACAACGCTTATGGGCCAATCAAAAATACCCTAAACCTGACCCTAACCCGAATCCTAATGCTAACCCTAACACAGAGACTCACCGTAACCCCAGGCCAAACCCCAACCCCTAACCCTGACACTAAACCTGACCCCAATGCTGAACCGAATCCAAACCCTAATCATTACACTAGCCCTAAATTTACAAACCTTACGGTCCAATCAAAAACACCCAAAACCTTACCCTAACAGTCCAATCAAAAACAGCCGAAGCCTGACCCTAACCTTAACCATAAGGCTGACGCTAACCCTAACCCAAACATTAATTAGAGAATCATGGAATCGGAAGGTTGGAAAAGACCTCTGAGATCATCAAGTCCAACCGTTGACCCGACACCACCATGTCTACTAAACCATGTCCCAAAGTGCCACGTCTACGCGTCTTTTGAACGCCTCCAGGGATGGTGACTCCAGCACCTCTCTGGGCAGCCTGTTCCAACGCCTGACCACTCTGTCGGTGAAGAAATTTTTCCTCATAGCCAATCTAAACCTCCCCTGACGCAACTTGAGACCGTTTTCTCTTGTCCGTTTGCTAGTTAGTTGGGTGAAGAGACCAACGCCCACCTCACTACCACCTCCTTTGAGGGAGCTGTAGAGAGCCATCAGGTCTCCCCTCAGCCTCCTCTTCTCCGGGCTAAACAACCCCAGTTCCCTCAGCCGCTCCTCATCAGACTTCTTCTCTAGACCCTTCACCCGCTGCATTGCCCTTCTCTGGACGTGCTCCAGCACCTCCATGTCGTTCTTCTAGCAAGGGGCCCAAAACTGAACACAGGTGTTCTCGAGGTGCGGCCTCACCAGTGCCGACTACGGGGGGACGATCACTGCCCTAGTCCCGCTGGCCACACGATTTCTCCTACAAGCCAGGGTGCTGTTGGCCACCTTGGCCACCTGCGCACGCTGCTGGCTCATCCTCAGCCGGCGCTCGACCAACAGCCCCAGGTCCTTTTCCGCCAGGCAGCTTTCCAGCCGCTCTTCTTTCCCAAGCCTGTAGCGTTGCCTGGGGTTGCTGTGAGCCAAGTGCAGGACCCGGCACTGAGCCTTGGTAAACCTCATAGAGCTGGTCTCAGCCCATCGATCCAGCCTGTGCAGATCCCTCTGCAGACCCTTCCTACCTTTCAGCAGATCAACACTCCCGCACAACTTGGTGTCGTCTGCGAACTTACTGAGGGCACACTCGAGCCCCTCGTCCAGATCATTGATAAAGATATTAAGGAGACCTGGCCCCAGTACTGAGCCCTGGGAAACACCGCTTCTGGGACTGGCCACCAAATGGATTCAAGTCCATTCACCAGAACTCTTTGGACCCGCCCATCCAGACCGTTGGGTTTTGGGGTTTTTTGGGTTTTGGTTTTTTTTTTTACACAACCTGGTTTCTTGGGTATGTAGAATTTCCACTGACATTGTGTTGGAAGTATTTGATCTTTCAGCTGATGAAAAGGCAGTCCTTTTTTTCAAATATTAAAAATATCTTAGGTTTTCAGGCAGAGTTCCTCTGTCTGACCGTAACCCCCAGTGCCACCCCGAGAACTTCACCTGAGGTACTTGCCTGGGACTGCCAGCCATCGGCTAGGACCTGCAGGGAGAACAGAGTCCTTCAGGAGCTGCAGATGGAGCCCGAGCAGAGGGACGAGGGCACCGAAACTGCAATCAGATGTCTTGGGTCCCTGTAATAACAAAAAATAACCTGAGCCTAACCAAAACCTCAATCTTACAAACCATAGGGTCAAAGAGAAAATACCCTAAGCCTGACACTCAACCTAATCCCAACCCTAAACTTACAACCCTTACAGTCCAAGCAAAAATACCCAAAGCCTGACCCTAATCCTAACCCTAAGATTAACCCTAACCCTGAACAGAACCCAAATGGATTCCTAGCCCAAACATTAACCTAGAGAGTAAACCTAACCCAAACCCTGACCCTAATCCCAACCCTAACCCTAACCCTGACCCTTACTCTAAACCCGACTCGGATCCTAATCCTAACCCCCAACCCCAACAAAAATGCTAACCTTAACAGGAAATCTAACCCTAGCCCGAAACCTATCCTAAGCCTAATCTTAACCCTAACCCTAAGCCTAAATTTACAATCCTTATGGCCCAATCAATCAAAAATACCGTCAAACTGAACCTCACCCTAAGCCTAACACTAACCATAAGGCTGACCCTAACCATAACCCAAGACCTAACCCTGACCCTAAAACCAACCCGAAATCCAATCCTAAACCTAACCCCAACACTAACCATACCCTGACCCTAACCCTGCGCCTAAACCTGATCCTTGCCCTAACTCTAACCATTACCCTAAACCTAACCCTAACCCTTGACCTAACCCTACCCTGACCCTAACCCGAACCCTAACCCTAAATTTACAAACTTGATGGTCTCATCAAAAATACCCTAAGCCTGACTCTAATCCTAATCCGAACCATAACCCAAACCCTAGGCATAACCCGAACCCACGTCCTAACCTTATCCTGACCCTAAACCCAAACCATGACCTAATGAAAAAGAGCCTGAAAAAGACTTGAGCCTTACCCCATTCTAACCAAAACCCTAACCCCTAACCACAACCGTGACGCTAAAACTAAACCGAACCCTCAACTTACAACCTTTATGGTGCAATCAAAAATACCCGAAGCCTGACCCTGACCCTGACCCTAACCCTAACCCTAAACCTGGCCCTAACCCTAACCCTAAACCGGAACCTAATCCTTATCCTAACCCTAACCTTAAACTTACAAGCCTTACGGTCCAATCAAAAATACCCTAAGCCTGACCCTAACCCTAACCCTAGCCATAATCCTACCCTGACTCTAAACCTAGCTCTAACCCTAACCCTAACTGTAAGACTGACCCTAAAATTTCAACCATTCCAGTCCAATCACAAATAGCTGAAGCCTAACCCTGATCCTAACCCTAAAGCCTACACTAACCCTAACCCTCACAGTTTAAGTAAAAATAACCTAAGCCTGACCCTAACTGTGACCCTGGGCCTAACCCTAACCATAAGCCTGACCCTAACCTTAACACTAACCTTAAGCCTGAAACCTAACCCGGACCTAACCCCAACCCTAAAGCTAACCCTAACCCTAAGTCTAACCCAAAGGCTGATCCAAACACTAATCCGAGGCCTAACCTGAACCCTAACGCTTACGATACTTACGGTCAACCAAAGATAGCCTAAGCGTCCCCCTGACTGGTACCCTGGGCCTGACCCGAACACTAATCCGAACCAGAAGGCTTACCCTTAAACTAACCCGAACCTTAAGGCTGACCCTAACCATAATCAAACCCTAACCTATAACCCAAACCCCAAGCTGACCCTTACCCAAACCTGAGGCCAAATCCTAAGCCTCACCATTAAAAACCTAACAGTCAGCCAAAAATAGCCTAAGTCTGACCATAACCCTAGCCCTAACTCCGACCCTCACCCTAACAAGATCCCTGACCCTAACCCAAATGCTAACCACAATCCTGACCATAACCCTAAGACTAACTCCATGAAAAATAGACTAAGATTTAACCGGAGGCTGACCCCATTCCTAACCTCTAACCCTAACGCTGACACTGAACTTAACCCCAACCATGAACCTAACCCTAATCCTAACCCTAACCCTAAACTTACAACGCTTATGGGCCAATCAAAAATACCCTAAACCTGACCCTAACCCGAATCCTAATGCTAACCCTAACACAGAGACTCACCGTAACCCCAGGCCAAACCCCAACCCCTAACCCTGACACTAAACCTGACCCCAATGCTGAACCGAATCCAAACCCTAATCATTACACTAGCCCTAAATTTACAAACCTTACGGTCCAATCAAAAACACCCAAAACCTTACCCTAACAGTCCAATCAAAAACAGCCGAAGCCTGACCCTAACCTTAACCATAAGGCTGACGCTAACCCTAACCCAAACATTAATTAGAGAATCATGGAATCGGAAGGTTGGAAAAGACCTCTGAGATCATCAAGTCCAACCGTTGACCCGACACCACCATGTCTACTAAACCATGTCCCAAAGTGCCACGTCTACGCGTCTTTTGAACGCCTCCAGGGATGGTGACTCCAGCACCTCTCTGGGCAGCCTGTTCCAACGCCTGACCACTCTGTCGGTGAAGAAATTTTTCCTCATAGCCAATCTAAACCTCCCCTGACGCAACTTGAGACCGTTTTCTCTTGTCCGTTTGCTAGTTAGTTGGGTGAAGAGACCAACGCCCACCTCACTACCACCTCCTTTGAGGGAGCTGTAGAGAGCCATCAGGTCTCCCCTCAGCCTCCTCTTCTCCGGGCTAAACAACCCCAGTTCCCTCAGCCGCTCCTCATCAGACTTCTTCTCTAGACCCTTCACCCGCTGCATTGCCCTTCTCTGGACGTGCTCCAGCACCTCCATGTCGTTCTTCTAGCAAGGGGCCCAAAACTGAACACAGTTCTCGAGGTGCGGCCTCACCAGTGCTGACTACGGGGGGACGATCACTGCCCTAGTCCCGCTGGCCACACGATTTCTCCTACAAGCCAGGGTGCTGTTGGCCACCTGGGCCACCTGCGCACGCTGCTGGCTCATCCTCAGCCGGCGCTCGACCAACAGCCCCAGGTCCTTTTCCGCCAGGCAGCTTTCCAGCCGCTCTTCTTTCCCAAGCCTGTAGCGTTGCCTGGGGTTGCTGTGAGCCAAGTGCAGGACCCGGCACTGAGCCTTGGTAAACCTCATAGAGCTGGTCTCAGCCCATCGATCCAGCCTGTGCAGATCCCTCTGCAGACCCTTCCTACCTTTCAGCAGATCAACACTCCCGCACAACTTGGTGTCGTCTGCGAACTTACTGAGGGCACACTCGAGCCCCTCGTCCAGATCATTGATAAAGATATTAAGGAGACCTGGCCCCAGTACTGAGCCCTGGGAAACACCGCTTCTGGGACTGGCCACCAAATGGATTCAAGTCCATTCACCAGAACTCTTTGGACCCGCCCATCCAGACCGTTGGGTTTGGGGTTTTTTGGTTTTGGTTTTTTTTTTTACACAACCTGGTTTCTTGGGTATGTAGAATTTCCACTGACATTGTGTTGGAAGTATTTGATCTTTCAGCTGATGAAAAGGCAGTCCTTTTTTTCAAATATTAAAAATATCTTAGGTTTTCAGGCAGAGTTCCTCTGTCTGACCGTAACCCCCAGTGCCACCCCGAGAACTTCACCTGAGGTACTTGCCTGGGACTGCCAGCCATCGGCTAGGACCTGCAGGGAGAACAGAGTCCTTCAGGAGCTGCAGATGGAGCCCGAGCAGAGGGACGAGGGCACCGAAACTGCAATCAGATGTCTTGGGTCCCTGTAATAACAAAAAATAACCTGAGCCTAACCAAAACCTCAATCTTACAAACCATAGGGTCAAAGAGAAAATACCCTAAGCCTGACACTCAACCTAATCCCAACCCTAAACTTACAACCCTTACAGTCCAAGCAAAAATACCCAAAGCCTGACCCTAATCCTAACCCTAAGATTAACCCTAACCCTGAACAGAACCCAAATGGATTCCTAGCCCAAACATTAACCTAGAGAGTAAACCTAACCCAAACCCTGACCCTAATCCCAACCCTAACCCTAACCCTGACCCTTACTCTAAACCCGACTCGGATCCTAATCCTAACCCCCAACCCCAACAAAAATGCTAACCTTAACAGGAAATCTAACCCTAGCCCGAAACCTATCCTAAGCCTAATCTTAACCCTAACCCTAAGCCTAAATTTACAATCCTTATGGCCCAATCAATCAAAAATACCGTCAAACTGAACCTCACCCTAAGCCTAACACTAACCATAAGGCTGACCCTAACCATAACCCAAGACCTAACCCTGACCCTAAAACCAACCCGAAATCCAATCCTAAACCTAACCCCAACACTAACCATACCCTGACCCTAACCCTGCGCCTAAACCTGATCCTTGCCCTAACTCTAACCATTACCCTAAACCTAACCCTAACCCTTGACCTAACCCTACCCTGACCCTAACCCGAACCCTAACCCTAAATTTACAAACTTGATGGTCTCATCAAAAATACCCTAAGCCTGACTCTAATCCTAATCCGAACCATAACCATAACCCAAACTCTAGGCATAACCCGAACCCACGTCCTAACCTTATCCTGACCCTAAACCCAAACCATGACCTAATGAAAAAGAGCCTGAAAAAGACTTGAGCCTTACCCCATTCTAACCAAAACCCTAACCCCTAACCACAACCGTGACGCTAAAACTAAACCGAACCCTCAACTTACAACCTTTATGGTGCAATCAAAAATACCCGAAGCCTGACCCTGACCCTGACCCTAACCCTAAACCTGGCCCTAACCCTAAACCGGAACCTAATCCTTATCCTAACCCTAACCTTAAACTTACAAGCCTTACGGTCCAATCAAAAATACCCTAAGCCTGACCCTAACCCTAACCCTAGCCATAATCCTACCCTGACTCTAAACCTAGCTCTAACCCTAACCCTAACTGTAAGACTGACCCTAAAATTTCAACCATTCCAGTCCAATCACAAATAGCCGAAGCCTAACCCTGATCCTAACCCTAAAGCCTACACTAACCCTAACCCTCACAGTTTAAGTAAAAATAACCTAAGCCTGACCCTAACTGTGACCCTGGGCCTAACCCTAACCATAAGCCTGACCCTAACCTTAACACTAACCTTAAGCCTGAAACCTAACCCGGCCCTAACCCCAACCCTAAAGCTAACCCTAACCCTAAGTCTAACCCAAAGGCTGATCCAAACACTAATCCGAGGCCTAACCTGAACCCTAACGCTTACGATACTTACGGTCAACCAAAGATAGCCTAAGCGTCCCCCTGACTGGTACCCTGGGCCTGACCCGAACACTAATCCGAACCAGAAGGCTTACCCTTAAACTAACCCGAACCTTAAGGCTGACCCTAACCATAATCAAACCCTAACCTATAACCCAAACCCCAAGCTGACCCTTACCCAAACCTGAGGCCAAATCCTAAGCCTCACCATTAAAAACCTAACAGTCAGCCAAAAATAGCCTAAGTCTGACCATAACCCTAGCCCTAACTCCGACCCTCACCCTAACAAGATCCCTGACCCTAACCCAAATGCTAACCAGAATCCTGACCATAACCCTAAGACTAACTCCATGAAAAATAGACTAAGATTTAACCGGAGGCTGACCCCATTCCTAACCTCTAACCCTAACGCTGACACTGAACTTAACCCCAACCATGAACCTAACCCTAACCCTAATCCTAACCCTAACCCTAAACTTACAACGCTTATGGGCCAATCAAAAATACCCTAAACCTGACCCTAACCCGAATCCTAATGCTAACCCTAACACAGAGACTCACCGTAACCCCAGGCCAAACCCCAACCCCTAACCCTGACACTAAACCTGACCCCAATGCTGAACCGAATCCAAACCCTAATCATTACACTAGCCCTAAATTTACAAACCTTACGGTCCAATCAAAAACACCCAAAACCTTACCCTAACAGTCCAATCAAAAACAGCCGAAGCCTGACCCTAACCTTAACCATAAGGCTGACGCTAACCCTAACCCAAACATTAATTAGAGAATCATGGAATCGGAAGGTTGGAAAAGACCTCTGAGATCATCAAGTCCAACCGTTGACCCGACACCACCATGTCTACTAAACCATGTCCCAAAGTGCCACGTCTACGCGTCTTTTGAACGCCTCCAGGGATGGTGACTCCAGCACCTCTCTGGGCAGCCTGTTCCAACGCCTGACCACTCTGTCGGTGAAGAAATTTTTCCTCATAGCCAATCTAAACCTCCCCTGACGCAACTTGAGACCGTTTTCTCTTGTCCGTTTGCTAGTTAGTTGGGTGAAGAGACCAACGCCCACCTCACTACCACCTCCTTTGAGGGAGCTGTAGAGAGCCATCAGGTCTCCCCTCAGCCTCCTCTTCTCCGGGCTAAACAACCCCAGTTCCCTCAGCCGCTCCTCATCAGACTTCTTCTCTAGACCCTTCACCCGCTGCATTGCCCTTCTCTGGACGTGCTCCAGCACCTCCATGTCGTTCTTCTAGCAAGGGGCCCAAAACTGAACACAGTTCTCGAGGTGCGGCCTCACCAGTGCTGACTACGGGGGGACGATCACTGCCCTAGTCCCGCTGGCCACACGATTTCTCCTACAAGCCAGGGTGCTGTTGGCCACCTGGGCCACCTGCGCACGCTGCTGGCTCATCCTCAGCCGGCGCTCGACCAACAGCCCCAGGTCCTTTTCCGCCAGGCAGCTTTCCAGCCGCTCTTCTTTCCCAAGCCTGTAGCGTTGCCTGGGGTTGCTGTGAGCCAAGTGCAGGACCCGGCACTGAGCCTTGGTAAACCTCATAGAGCTGGTCTCAGCCCATCGATCCAGCCTGTGCAGATCCCTCTGCAGACCCTTCCTACCTTTCAGCAGATCAACACTCCCGCACAACTTGGTGTCGTCTGCGAACTTACTGAGGGCACACTCGAGCCCCTCGTCCAGATCATTGATAAAGATATTAAGGAGACCTGGCCCCAGTACTGAGCCCTGGGAAACACCGCTTCTGGGACTGGCCACCAAATGGATTCAAGTCCATTCACCAGAACTCTTTGGACCCGCCCATCCAGACCATTGGGTTTGGGGTTTTTTTTTTTGTTTTTTTTTTTTACACAACCTGGTTTCTTGGGTATGTAGAATTTCCACTGACATTGTGTTGGAAGTATTTGATCTTTCAGCTGATGAAAAGGCAGTCCTTTTTTTCAAATATTAAAAATATCTTAGGTTTTCAGGCAGAGTTCCTCTGTCTGACCGTAACCCCCAGTGCCACCCCGAGAACTTCATCTGAGGTACTTGCCTGGGACTGCCAGCCATCGGCTAGGACCTGCAGGGAGAACAGAGTCCTTCAGGAGCTGCAGATGGAGCCCGAGCAGAGGGACGAGGGCACCGAAACTGCAATCAGATGTCTTGGGTCCCTGTAATAACAAAAAATAACCTGAGCCTAACCAAAACCTCAATCTTACAAACCATAGGGTCAAAGAGAAAATACCCTAAGCCTGACACTCAACCTAATCCCAACCCTAAACTTACAACCCTTACAGTCCAAGCAAAAATACCCAAAGCCTGACCCTAATCCTAACCCTAAGATTAACCCTAACCCTGAACAGAACCCAAATGGATTCCTAGCCCAAACATTAACCTAGAGAGTAAACCTAACCCAAACCCTGACCCTAATCCCAACCCTAACCCCTAACCCTGACCCTTACTCTAAACCCGACTCGGATCCTAATCCTAACCCCCAACCCCAACAAAAATGCTAACCTTAACAGGAAATCTAACCCTAGCCCGAACCCTATCCTAAGCCTAATCTTAACCCTAACCCTAAGCCTAAATTTACAATCCTTATGGCCCAATCAATCAAAAATACCGTCAAACTGAACCTCACCCTAAGCCTAACACTAACCATAAGGCTGACCCTAACCATAACCCAAGACCTAACCCTGACCCTAAAACCAACCCGAAATCCAATCCTAAACCTAACCCCCAACACTAACCATACCCTGACCCTAACCCTGCGCCTAAACCTGATCCTTGCCCTAACTCTAACCATTACCCTAAACCTAACCCTAACCCTTGACCTAACCCTACCCTGACCCTAACCCTAACCCTAACCCTAAATTTACAAACTTGATGGTCTCATCAAAAATACCCTAAGCCTGACTCTAATCCTAATCCGAACCATAACCATAACCCAAACTCTAGGCATAACCCGAACCCACGTCCTAACCTTATCCTGACCCTAAACCCAAACCATGACCTAATGAAAAAGAGCCTGAAAAAGACTTGAGCCTTACCCCATTCTAACCAAAACCCTAACCCCTAACCACAACCGTGACGCTAAAACTAAACCGAACCCTCAACTTACAACCTTTATGGTGCAATCAAAAATACCCGAAGCCTGACCCTGACCCTAACCCTAAACCTGGCCCTAACCCTAAACCGGAACCTAATCCTTATCCTAACCCTAACCTTAAACTTACAAGCCTTACGGTCCAATCAAAAATACCCTAAGCCTGACCCTAACCCTAACCCAAGCCATAATCCTACCCTGACTCTAAACCTAGCTCTAACCCTAACCCTAACTGTAAGACTGACCCTAAAATTTCAACCATTCCAGTCCAATCACAAATAGCCGAAGCCTAACCCTGATCCTAACCCTAAAGCCTACACTAACCCTAACCCTCACAGTTTAAGTAAAAATAACCTAAGCCTGACCCTAACTGTGACCCTGGGCCTAACCCTAACCATAAGCCTGACCCTAACCTTAACACTAACCTTAAGCCTGAAACCTAACCCGGCCCTAACCCCAACCCTAAAGCTAACCCTAACCCTAAGTCTAACCCAAAGGCTGATCCAAACACTAATCCGAGGCCTAACCTGAACCCTAACGCTTACGATACTTACGGTCAACCAAAGATAGCCTAAGCGTCCCCCTGACTGGTACCCTGGGCCTGACCCGAACACTAATCCGAACCAGAAGGCTTACCCTTAAACTAACCCGAACCTTAAGGCTGACCCTAACCATAATCAAACCCTAACCTATAACCCAAACCCCAAGCTGACCCTTACCCAAACCTGAGGCCAAATCCTAAGCCTCACCATTAAAAACCTAACAGTCAGCCAAAAAATAGCCTAAGTCTGACCATAACCCTAGCCCTAACTCCGACCCTCACCCTAACAAGATCCCTGACCCTAACCCAAATGCTAACCAGAATCCTGACCATAACCCTAAGACTAACTCCATGAAAAATAGACTAAGATTTAACCGGAGGCTGAACCCATTCCTAACCTCTAACCCTAACGCTGACACTGAACTTAACCCCAACCATGAACCTAACCCTAACCCTAATCCTAACCCTAACCCTAAACTTACAACGCTTATGGGCCAATCAAAAATACCCTAAACCTGACCCTAACCCGAATCCTAATGCTAACCCTAACACAGAGACTCACCGTAACCCCAGGCCAAACCCCAACCCCTAACCCTGACACTAAACCTGACCCCAATGCTGAACCGAATCCAAACCCTAATCATTACACTAGCCCTAAATTTACAAACCTTACGGTCCAATCAAAAACACCCAAAACCTTACCCTAACAGTCCAATCAAAAACAGCCGAAGCCTGACCCTAACCTTAACCATAAGGCTGACGCTAACCCTAACCCAAACATTAATTAGAGAATCATGGAATCGGAAGGTTGGAAAAGACCTCTGAGATCATCAAGTCCAACCGTTGACCCGACACCACCATGTCTACTAAACCATGTCCCAAAGTGCCACGTCTACGCGTCTTTTGAACGCCTCCAGGGATGGTGACTCCAGCACCTCTCTGGGCAGCCTGTTCCAACGCCTGACCACTCTGTCGGTGAAGAAATTTTTCCTCATAGCCAATCTAAACCTCCCCTGACGCAACTTGAGACCGTTTTCTCTTGTCCGTTTGCTAGTTAGTTGGGTGAAGAGACCAACGCCCACCTCACTACCACCTCCTTTGAGGGAGCTGTAGAGAGCCATCAGGTCTCCCCTCAGCCTCCTCTTCTCCGGGCTAAACAACCCCAGTTCCCTCAGCCGCTCCTCATCAGACTTCTTCTCTAGACCCTTCACCCGCTGCATTGCCCTTCTCTGGACGTGCTCCAGCAGCTCCATGTCGTTCTTCTAGCAAGGGGCCCAAAACTGAACACAGTTCTCGAGGTGCGGCCTCACCAGTGCCGAGTACGGGGGGACGATCACTGCCCTAGTCCCGCTGGCCACACGATTTCTGCTACAAGCCAGGGTGCTGTTGGCCACCTTGGCCACCTGCGCACGCTGCTGGCTCATCCTCAGCCGGCGCTCGACCAACAGCCCCAGGTCCTTTTCCGCCAGGCAGCTTTCCAGCCGCTCTTCTTTCCCAAGCCTGTAGCGTTGCCTGGGGTTGCTGTGAGCCAAGTGCAGGACCCGGCACTGAGCCTTGGTAAACCTCATAGAGCTGGTCTCAGCCCATCGATCCAGCCTGTGCAGATCCCTCTGCAGACCCTTCCTACCTTTCAGCAGATCAACACTCCCGCACAACTTGGTGTCGTCTGCGAACTTACTGAGGGCACACTCGAGCCCCTCGTCCAGATCATTGATAAAGATATTAAGGAGACCTGGCCCCAGTACTGAGCCCTGGGAAACACCGCTTCTGGGACTGGCCACCAAATGGATTCAAGTCCATTCACCAGAACTCTTTGGACCCGCCCATCCAGACCGTTGGGTTTGGGGTTTTTTTGGTTTGTTTTTTTTTTTTACACAACCTGCTTTCTTGGGTATGTAGAATTTCCACTGACATTGTGTTGGAAGTATTTGATCTTTCAGCTGATGAAAAGGCAGTCCTTTTTTTCAAATATTAAAAATTTCTTAGGTTTTCAGGCAGAGTTCCTCTGTCTGACCGTAACCCCCAGTGCCACCCCGAGAACTTCATCTGAGGTACTTGCCTGGGACTGCCAGCCATCGGCTAGGACCTGCAGGGAGAACAGAGTCCTTCAGGAGCTGCAGATGGAGCCCGAGCAGAGGGACGAGGGCACCGAAACTGCAATCAGATGTCTTGGGTCCCTGTAATAACAAAAATAACCTGAGCCTAACCAAAACCTCAATCTTACAAACCATAGGGTCAAAGAGAAAATACCCTAAGCCTGACACTCAACCTAATCCCAACCCTAAACTTACAACCCTTACAGTCCAAGCAAAAATACCCAAAGCCTGACCCTAATCCTAACCCTAAGATTAACCCTAACCCTGAACAGAACCCAAATGGATTCCTAGCCCAAACATTAACCTAGAGAGTAAACCTAACCCAAACCCTGACCCTAATCCCAACCCTAACCCTAACCCTGACCCTTACTCTAAACCCGACTCGGATCCTAATCCTAACCCCCAACCCCAACAAAAATGCTAACCTTAACAGGAAATCTAACCCTAGCCCGAAACCTATCCTAAGCCTAATCTTAACCCTAACCCTAAGCCTAAATTTACAATCCTTATGGCCCAATCAATCAAAAATACCGTCAAACTGAACCTCACCCTAAGCCTAACACTAACCATAAGGCTGACCCTAACCATAACCCAAGACCTAACCCTGACCCTAAAACCAACCCGAAATCCAATCCTAAACCTAACCCCAACACTAACCATACCCTGACCCTAACCCTGCGCCTAAACCTGATCCTTGCCCTAACTCTAACCATTACCCTAAACCTAACCCTAACCCTTGACCTAACCCTACCCTGACCCTAACCCGAACCCTAACCCTAAATTTACAAACTTGATGGTCTCATCAAAAATACCCTAAGCCTGACTCTAATCCTAATCCGAACCCTAACCATAACCCAAACCCTAGGCATAACCCGAACCCACGTCCTAACCTTATCCTGACCCTAAACCCAAACCATGACCTAATGAAAAAGAGCCTGAAAAAGACTTGAGCCTTACCCCATTCTAACCAAAACCCTAACCCCTAACCACAACCGTGACGCTAAAACTAAACCGAACCCTAAACTTACAACCTTTATGGTGCAATCAAAAATACCCGAAGCCTGACCCTGACCCTGACCCTAACCCTAAACCTGGCCCTAACCCTAAACCTAAACCGGAACCTAATCCTTATCCTAACCCTAACCTTAAACTTACAAGCCTTACGGTCCAATCAAAAATACCCTAAGCCTGACCCTAACCCTAACCCTAGCCATAATCCTACCCTGACTCTAAACCTAACTCTAACCCTAACCCTAACTGTAAGACTGACCCTAAAATTTCAACCATTCCAGTCCAATCACAAATAGCCGAAGCCTAACCCTGATCCTAACCCTAAAGCCTACGCTAACCCTAACCCTCACAGTTTAAGTAAAAATAACCTAAGCCTGACCCTAACTGTGACCCTGGGCCTAACCCTAACCATAAGCCTGACCCTAACCTTAACACTAACCTTAAGCCTGAAACCTAAGCCGGCCCTAACCCCAACCCTAAAGCTAACCCTAACCCTAAGTCTAACCCAAGGGCTGATCCAAACACTAATCCGAGGCCTAACCTGAACCCTAACGCTTACGATACTTACGGTCAACCAAAGATAGCCTAAGCGTCCCCCTGACTGGTACCCTGGGCCTGACCCTAACACTAATCCGAACCAGAAGGCTTACCCTTAAACTAACCCGAACCTTAAGGCTGACCCTAACCATAATCAAACCCTAACCTATAACCCAAACCCCAAGCTGACCCTTACCCAAACCTGAGGCCAAATCCGAAGCCTCACCATTAAAAACCTAACAGTCAGCCAAAAATAGCCTAAGTCTGACCATAACCCTAGCCCTAACTCTGACCCTCACCCTAACAAGATCCCTGACCCTAACCCAAATGCTAACCACAATCCTGACCATAACCCTAAGACTAACTCCATGAAAAATAGACTAAGATTTAACCGGAGGCTGACCCCATTCCTAACCTCTAACCCTAACGCTGACACTGAACTTAACCCTAACCCTAATCCTCACCCTAACCCTAAACTTACAACGCTTATGGGCCAATCAAAAATACCCTAAACCTGACCCTAACCCGAATCCTAATGCTAACCCTAACACAGAGACTCACCGTAACCCCAGGCCAAACCCCAACCCCTAACCCTGACACTAAACCTGACCCCAATGCTGAACCGAATCCAAACCCTAATCATTACACTAGCCCTAAATTTACAAACCTTACGGTCCAATCAAAAACACCCAAAACCTTACCCTAACAGTCCAATCAAAAACAGCCGAAGCCTGACCCTAACCTTAACCATAAGGCTGACGCTAACCCTAACCCAAACATTAATTAGAGAATCATGGAATCGGAAGGTTGGAAAAGACCTCTGAGATCATCAAGTCCAACCGTTGACCCGACACCACCATGTCTACTAAACCATGTCCCAAAGTGCCACGTCTACGCGTCTTTTGAACGCCTCCAGGGATGGTGACTCCAGCACCTCTCTGGGCAGCCTGTTCCAACGCCTGACCACTCTGTCGGTGAAGAAATTTTTCCTCATAGCCAATCTAAACCTCCCCTGACGCAACTTGAGACCGTTTTCTCTTGTCCGTTTGCTAGTTAGTTGGGTGAAGAGACCAACGCCCACCTCACTACCACCTCCTTTGAGGGAGCTGTAGAGAGCCATCAGGTCTCCCCTCAGCCTCCTCTTCTCCGGGCTAAACAACCCCAGTTCCCTCAGCCGCTCCTCATCAGACTTCTTCTCTAGACCCTTCACCCGCTGCATTGCCCTTCTCTGGACGTGCTCCAGCAGCTCCATGTCGTTCTTCTAGCAAGGGGCCCAAAACTGAACACAGTTCTCGAGGTGCGGCCTCACCAGTGCCGAGTACGGGGGGACGATCACTGCCCTAGTCCCGCTGGCCACACGATTTCTGCTACAAGCCAGGGTGCTGTTGGCCACCTTGGCCACCTGCGCACGCTGCTGGCTCATCCTCAGCCGGCGCTCGACCAACAGCCCCAGGTCCTTTTCCGCCAGGCAGCTTTCCAGCCGCTCTTCTTTCCCAAGCCTGTAGCGTTGCCTGGGGTTGCTGTGAGCCAAGTGCAGGACCCGGCACTGAGCCTTGGTAAACCTCATAGAGCTGGTCTCAGCCCATCGATCCAGCCTGTGCAGATCCCTCTGCAGACCCTTCCTACCTTTCAGCAGATCAACACTCCCGCACAACTTGGTGTCGTCTGCGAACTTACTGAGGGCACACTCGAGCCCCTCGTCCAGATCATTGATAAAGATATTAAGGAGACCTGGCCCCAGTACTGAGCCCTGGGAAACACCGCTTCTGGGACTGGCCACCAAATGGATTCAAGTCCATTCACCAGAACTCTTTGGACCCGCCCATCCAGACCATTGGGTTTGGGGTTTTTTTGGTTTGTTTTTTTTTTTTTTCACAACCTGCTTTCTTGGGTATGTAGAATTTCCACTGACATTGTGTTGGAAGTATTTGATCTTTCAGCTGATGAAAAGGCAGTCCTTTTTTTCAAATATTAAAAATTTCTTAGGTTTTCAGGCAGAGTTCCTCTGTCTGACCGTAACCCCCAGTGCCACCCCGAGAACTTCATCTGAGGTACTTGCCTGGGACTGCCAGCCATCGGCTAGGACCTGCAGGGAGAACAGAGTCCTTCAGGAGCTGCAGATGGAGCCCGAGCAGAGGGACGAGGGCACCGAAACTGCAATCAGATGTCTTGGGTCCCTGTAATAACAAAAAATAACCTGAGCCTAACCAAAACCTCAATCTTACAAACCATAGGGTCAAAGAGAAAATACCCTAAGCCTGACACTCAACCTAATCCCAACCCTAAACTTACAACCCTTACAGTCCAATCAAAAATACCCAAAGCCTGACCCTAATCCTAACCCTAAGATTAACCCTAACCCTGAACAGAACCCAAATGGATTCCTAGCCCAAACATTAACCTAGAGAGTAAACCTAACCCAAACCCTGACCCTAATCCCAACCCTAACCCTAACCCTGACCCTTACTCTAAACCCGACTCGGATCCTAATCCTAACCCCCAACCCCAACAAAAATGCTAACCTTAACAGGAAATCTAACCCTAGCCCGAAACCTATCCTAAGCCTAATCTTAACCCTAACCCTAAGCCTAAATTTACAATCCTTATGGCCCAATCAATCAAAAATACCGTCAAACTGAACCTCACCCTAAGCCTAACACTAACCATAAGGCTGACCCTAACCATAACCCAAGACCTAACCCTGACCCTAAAACCAACCCGAAATCCAATCCTAAACCTAACCCCAACACTAACCATACCCTGACCCTAACCCTGCGCCTAAACCTGATCCTTGCCCTAACTCTAACCATTACCCTAAACCTAACCCTAACCCTTGACCTAACCCTACCCTGACCCTAACCCGAACCCTAACCCTAAATTTACAAACTTGATGGTCTCATCAAAAATACCCTAAGCCTGACACTCAACCTAATCCCAACCCTAACCATAACCCAAACCCTAGGCATAACCCGAACCCACGTCCTAACCTTATCCTGACCCTAAACCCAAACCATGACCTAATGAAAAAGAGCCTGAAAAAGACTTGAGCCTTACCCCATTCTAACCAAAACCCTAACCCCTAACCACAACCGTGACGCTAAAACTAAACCGAACCCTCAACTTACAACCTTTATGGTGCAATCAAAAATACCCGAAGCCTGACCCTGACCCTGACCCTAACCCTAAACCTGGCCCTAACCCTAAACCTAAACCGGAACCTAATCCTTATCCTAACCCTAACCTTAAACTTACAAGCCTTACGGTCCAATCAAAAATACCCTAAGCCTGACCCTAACCCTAACCCTAGCCATAATCCTACCCTGACTCTAAACCTAACTCTAACCCTAACCCTAACTGTAAGACTGACCCTAAAATTTCAACCATTCCAGTCCAATCACAAATAGCCGAAGCCTAACCCTGATCCTAACCCTAAAGCCTACACTAACCCTAACCCTCACAGTTTAAGTAAAAATAACCTAAGCCTGACCCTAACTGTGACCCTGGGCCTAACCCTAACCATAAGCCTGACCCTAACCTTAACACTAACCTTAAGCCTGAAACCTAAGCCGGCCCTAACCCCAACCCTAAAGCTAACCCTAACCCTAAGTCTAACCCAAAGGCTGATCCAAACACTAATCCGAGGCCTAACCTGAACCCTAACGCTTACGATACTTACGGTCAACCAAAGATAGCCTAAGCGTCCCCCTGACTGGTACCCTGGGCCTGACCCGAACACTAATCCGAACCAGAAGGCTTACCCTTAAACTAACCCGAACCTTAAGGCTGACCCTAACCATAATCAAACCCTAACCTATAACCCAAACCCCAAGCTGACCCTTACCCAAACCTGAGGCCAAATCCGAAGCCTCACCATTAAAAACCTAACAGTCAGCCAAAAATAGCCTAAGTCTGACCATAACCCTAGCCCTAACTCTGACCCTCACCCTAACAAGATCCCTGACCCTAACCCAAATGCTAACCACAATCCTGACCATAACCCTAAGACTAACTCCATGAAAAATAGACTAAGATTTAACCGGAGGCTGACCCCATTCCTAACCTCTAACCCTAACGCTGACACTGAACTTAACCCCAACCCTAAAGCTAACCCTAACCCTAAACTTACAACGCTTATGGGCCAATCAAAAATACCCTAAACCTGACCCTAACCCGAATCCTAATGCTAACCCTAACACAGAGACTCAACGTAACCCCAGGCCAAACCCCAACCCCTAACCCTGACACTAAACCTGACCCCAATGCTGAACCGAATCCAAACCCTAATCATTACACTAGCCCTAAATTTACAAACCTTACGGTCCAATCAAAAACACCCAAAACCTTACCCTAACAGTCCAATCAAAAACAGCCGAAGCCTGACCCTAACCTTAACCATAAGGCTGACGCTAACCCTAACCCAAACATTAATTAGAGAATCATGGAATCGGAAGGTTGGAAAAGACCTCTGAGATCATCAAGTCCAACCGTTGACCCGACACCACCATGTCTACTAAACCATGTCCCAAAGTGCCACGTCTACGCGTCTTTTGAACGCCTCCAGGGATGGTGACTCCAGCACCTCTCTGGGCAGCCTGTTCCAACGCCTGACCACTCTGTCGGTGAAGAAATTTTTCCTCATAGCCAATCTAAACCTCCCCTGACGCAACTTGAGACCGTTTTCTCTTGTCCGTTTGCTAGTTAGTTGGGTGAAGAGACCAACGCCCACCTCACTACCACCTCCTTTGAGGGAGCTGTAGAGAGCCATCAGGTCTCCCCTCAGCCTCCTCTTCTCCGGGCTAAACAACCCCAGTTCCCTCAGCCGCTCCTCATCAGACTTCTTCTCTAGACCCTTCACCCGCTGCATTGCCCTTCTCTGGACGTGCTCCAGCAGCTCCATGTCGTTCTTCTAGCAAGGGGCCCAAAACTGAACACAGTTCTCGAGGTGCGGCCTCACCAGTGCCGAGTACGGGGGGACGATCACTGCCCTAGTCCCGCTGGCCACACGATTTCTGCTACAAGCCAGGGTGCTGTTGGCCACCTTGGCCACCTGCGCACGCTGCTGGCTCATCCTCAGCCGGCGCTCGACCAACAGCCCCAGGTCCTTTTCCGCCAGGCAGCTTTCCAGCCGCTCTTCTTTCCCAAGCCTGTAGCGTTGCCTGGGGTTGCTGTGAGCCAAGTGCAGGACCCGGCACTGAGCCTTGGTAAACCTCATAGAGCTGGTCTCAGCCCATCGATCCAGCCTGTGCAGATCCCTCTGCAGACCCTTCCTACCTTTCAGCAGATCAACACTCCCGCACAACTTGGTGTCGTCTGCGAACTTACTGAGGGCACACTCGAGCCCCTCGTCCAGATCATTGATAAAGATATTAAGGAGACCTGGCCCCAGTACTGAGCCCTGGGAAACACCGCTTCTGGGACTGGCCACCAAATGGATTCAAGTCCATTCACCAGAACTCTTTGGACCCGCCCATACAGACAGTTGGGTTTTGGGGTTTTTTGGTTTGTTTTTTTTTTTTTACACAACCTGCTTTCTTGGGTATGTAGAATTTCCACTGACATTGTGTTGGAAGTATTTGATCTTTCAGCTGATGAAAAGGCAGTCCTTTTTTTCAAATATTAAAAATTTCTTAGGTTTTCAGGCAGAGTTCCTCTGTCTGACCGTAACCCCCAGTGCCACCCCGAGAACTTCATCTGAGGTACTTGCCTGGGACTGCCAGCCATCGGCTAGGACCTGCAGGGAGAACAGAGTCCTTCAGGAGCTGCAGATGGAGCCCGAGCAGAGGGACGAGGGCACCGAAACTGCAATCAGATGTCTTGGGTCCCTGTAATAACAAAAAATAACCTGAGCCTAACCAAAACCTCAATCTTACAAACCATAGGGTCAAAGAGAAAATACCCTAAGCCTGACACTCAACCTAATCCCAACCCTAAACTTACAACCCTTACAGTCCAATCAAAAATACCCAAAGCCTGACCCTAATCCTAACCCTAAGATTAACCCTAACCCTGAACAGAACCCAAATGGATTCCTAGCCCAAACATTAACCTAGAGAGTAAACCTAACCCAAACCCTGACCCTAATCCCAACCCTAACCCTAACCCTGACCCTTACTCTAAACCCGACTCGGATCCTAATCCTAACCCCCAACCCCAACAAAAATGCTAACCTTAACAGGAAATCTAACCCTAGCCCGAAACCTATCCTAAGCCTAATCTTAACCCTAACCCTAAGCCTAAATTTACAATCCTTATGGCCCAATCAATCAAAAATACCGTCAAACTGAACCTCACCCTAAGCCTAACACTAACCATAAGGCTGACCCTAACCATAACCCAAGACCTAACCCTGACCCTAAAACCAACCCGAAATCCAATCCTAAACCTAACCCCAACACTAACCATACCCTGACCCTAACCCTGCGCCTAAACCTGATCCTTGCCCTAACTCTAACCATTACCCTAAACCTAACCCTAACCCTTGACCTAACCCTACCCTGACCCTAACCCGAACCCTAACCCTAAATTTACAAACTTGATGGTCTCATCAAAAATACCCTAAGCCTGACTCTAATCCTAATCCGAACCATAACCATAACCCAAACCCTAGGCATAACCCGAACCCACGTCCTAACCTTATCCTGACCCTAAACCCAAACCATGACCTAATGAAAAAGAGCCTGAAAAAGACTTGAGCCTTACCCCATTCTAACCAAAACCCTAACCCCTAACCACAACCGTGACGCTAAAACTAAACCGAACCCTCAACTTACAACCTTTATGGTGCAATCAAAAATACCCGAAGCCTGACCCTGACCCTGACCCTAACCCTAAACCTGGCCCTAACCCTAAACCTAAACCGGAACCTAATCCTTATCCTAACCCTAACCTTAAACTTACAAGCCTTACGGTCCAATCAAAAATACCCTAAGCCTGACCCTAACCCTAACCCTAGCCATAATCCTACCCTGACTCTAAACCTAACTCTAACCCTAACCCTAACTGTAAGACTGACCCTAAAATTTCAACCATTCCAGTCCAATCACAAATAGCCGAAGCCTAACCCTGATCCTAACCCTAAAGCCTACACTAACCCTAACCCTCACAGTTTAAGTAAAAATAACCTAAGCCTGACCCTAACTGTGACCCTGGGCCTAACCCTAACCATAAGCCTGACCCTAACCTTAACACTAACCTTAAGCCTGAAACCTAAGCCGGCCCTAACCCCAACCCTAAAGCTAACCCTAACCCTAAGTCTAACCCAAGGGCTGATCCAAACACTAATCCGAGGCCTAACCTGAACCCTAACGCTTACGATACTTACGGTCAACCAAAGATAGCCTAAGCGTCCCCCTGACTGGTACCCTGGGCCTGACCCGAACACTAATCCGAACCAGAAGGCTTACCCTTAAACTAACCCGAACCTTAAGGCTGACCCTAACCATAATCAAACCCTAACCTATAACCCAAACCCCAAGCTGACCCTTACCCAAACCTGAGGCCAAATCCGAAGCCTCACCATTAAAAACCTAACAGTCAGCCAAAAATAGCCTAAGTCTGACCATAACCCTAGCCCTAACTCTGACCCTCACCCTAACAAGATCCCTGACCCTAACCCAAATGCTAACCACAATCCTGACCATAACCCTAAGACTAACTCCATGAAAAATAGACTAAGATTTAACCGGAGGCTGACCCCATTCCTAACCTCTAACCCTAACGCTGACACTGAACTTAACCCTAACCTAATAACCCTAATCCTACCCTAACCCTAAACTTACAACGCTTATGGGCCAATCAAAAATACCCTAAACCTGACCCTAACCCGAATCCTAATGCTAACCCTAACACAGAGACTCAACGGAACCCCAGGCCAAACCCCAACCCCTAACCCTGACACTAAACCTGACCCCAATGCTGAACCGAATCCAAACCCTAATCATTACACTAGCCCTAAATTTACAAACCTTACGGTCCAATCAAAAACACCCAAAACCTTACCCTAACAGTCCAATCAAAAACAGCCGAAGCCTGACCCTAACCTTAACCATAAGGCTGACGCTAACCCTAACCCAAACATTAATTAGAGAATCATGGAATCGGAAGGTTGGAAAAGACCTCTGAGATCATCAAGTCCAACCGTTGACCCGACACCACCATGTCTACTAAACCATGTCCCAAAGTGCCACGTCTACGCGTCTTTTGAACGCCTCCAGGGATGGTGACTCCAGCACCTCTCTGGGCAGCCTGTTCCAACGCCTGACCACTCTGTCGGTGAAGAAATTTTTCCTCATAGCCAATCTAAACCTCCCCTGACGCAACTTGAGACCGTTTTCTCTTGTCCGTTTGCTAGTTAGTTGGGTGAAGAGACCAACGCCCACCTCACTACCACCTCCTTTGAGGGAGCTGTAGAGAGCCATCAGGTCTCCCCTCAGCCTCCTCTTCTCCGGGCTAAACAACCCCAGTTCCCTCAGCCGCTCCTCATCAGACTTCTTCTCTAGACCCTTCACCCGCTGCATTGCCCTTCTCTGGACGTGCTCCAGCAGCTCCATGTCGTTCTTCTAGCAAGGGGCCCAAAACTGAACACAGTTCTCGAGGTGCGGCCTCACCAGTGCCGAGTACGGGGGGACGATCACTGCCCTAGTCCCGCTGGCCACACGATTTCTGCTACAAGCCAGGGTGCTGTTGGCCACCTTGGCCACCTGCGCACGCTGCTGGCTCATCCTCAGCCGGCGCTCGACCAACAGCCCCAGGTCCTTTTCCGCCAGGCAGCTTTCCAGCCGCTCTTCTTTCCCAAGCCTGTAGCGTTGCCTGGGGTTGCTGTGAGCCAAGTGCAGGACCCGGCACTGAGCCTTGGTAAACCTCATAGAGCTGGTCTCAGCCCATCGATCCAGCCTGTGCAGATCCCTCTGCAGACCCTTCCTACCTTTCAGCAGATCAACACTCCCGCACAACTTGGTGTCGTCTGCGAACTTACTGAGGGCACACTCGAGCCCCTCGTCCAGATCATTGATAAAGATATTAAGGAGACCTGGCCCCAGTACTGAGCCCTGGGAAACACCGCTTCTGGGACTGGCCACCAAATGGATTCAAGTCCATTCACCAGAACTCTTTGGACCCGCCCATCCAGACCGTTGGGTTTGGGGTTTTTTTGGTTTGTTTTTTTTTTTTACACAACCTGCTTTCTTGGGTATGTAGAATTTCCACTGACATTGTGTTGGAAGTATTTGATCTTTCAGCTGATGAAAAGGCAGTCCTTTTTTTCAAATATTAAAAATTTCTTAGGTTTTCAGGCAGAGTTCCTCTGTCTGACCGTAACCCCCAGTGCCACCCCGAGAACTTCATCTGAGGTACTTGCCTGGGACTGCCAGCCATCGGCTAGGACCTGCAGGGAGAACAGAGTCCTTCAGGAGCTGCAGATGGAGCCCGAGCAGAGGGACAAGGGCACCGAAACTGCAATCAGATGTCTTGGGTCCCTGTAATAACAAAAAATAACCTGAGCCTAACCAAAACCTCAATCTTACAAACCATAGGGTCAAAGAGAAAATACCCTAAGCCTGACACTCAACCTAATCCCAACCCTAAATTTACAACCCTTACAGTCCAATCAAAAATACCCAAAGCCTGACCCTAATCCTAACCCTAAGATTAACCCTAACCCTGAACAGAACCCAAATGGATTCCTAGCCCAAACATTAACCTAGAGAGTAAACCTAACCCAAACCCTGACCCTAATCCCAACCCTAACCCTAACCCTGACCCTTACTCTAAACCCGACTCGGATCCTAATCCTAACCCCCAACCCCAACAAAAATGCTAACCTTAACAGGAAATCTAACCCTAGCCCGAAACCTATCCTAAGCCTAATCTTAACCCTAACCCTAAGCCTAAATTTACAATCCTTATGGCCCAATCAATCAAAAATACCGTCAAACTGAACCTCACCCTAAGCCTAACACTAACCATAAGGCTGACCCTAACCATAACCCAAGACCTAACCCTGACCCTAAAACCAACCCGAAATCCAATCCTAAACCTAACCCCAACACTAACCATACCCTGACCCTAACCCTGCGCCTAAACCTGATCCTTGCCCTAACTCTAACCATTACCCTAAACCTAACCCTAACCCTTGACCTAACCCTACCCTGACCCTAACCCGAACCCTAACCCTAAATTTACAAACTTGATGGTCTCATCAAAAATACCCTAAGCCTGACTCTAATCCTAATCCGAACCATAACCCAAACCCTAGGCATAACCCGAACCCACGTCCTAACCTTATCCTGACCCTAAACCCAAACCATGACCTAATGAAAAAGAGCCTGAAAAAGACTTGAGCCTTACCCCATTCTAACCAAAACCCTAACCCCTAACCACAACCGTGACGCTAAAACTAAACCGAACCCTCAACTTACAACCTTTATGGTGCAATCAAAAATACCCGAAGCCTGACCCTGACCCTGACCCTAACCCTAAACCTGGCCCTAACCCTAAACCTAAACCGGAACCTAATCCTTATCCTAACCCTAACCTTAAACTTACAAGCCTTACGGTCCAATCAAAAATACCCTAAGCCTGACCCTAACCCTAACCCTAGCCATAATCCTACCCTGACTCTAAACCTAACTCTAACCCTAACCCTAACTGTAAGACTGACCCTAAAATTTCAACCATTCCAGTCCAATCACAAATAGCCGAAGCCTAACCCTGATCCTAACCCTAAAGCCTACGCTAACCCTAACCCTCACAGTTTAAGTAAAAATAACCTAAGCCTGACCCTAACTGTGACCCTGGGCCTAACCCTAACCATAAGCCTGACCCTAACCTTAACACTAACCTTAAGCCTGAAACCTAAGCCGGCCCTAACCCCAACCCTAAAGCTAACCCTAACCCTAAGTCTAACCCAAGGGCTGATCCAAACACTAATCCGAGGCCTAACCTGAACCCTAACGCTTACGATACTTACGGTCAACCAAAGATAGCCTAAGCGTCCCCCTGACTGGTACCCTGGGCCTGACCCGAACACTAATCCGAACCAGAAGGCTTACCCTTAAACTAACCCGAACCTTAAGGCTGACCCTAACCATAATCAAACCCTAACCTATAACCCAAACCCCAAGCTGACCCTTACCCAAACCTGAGGCCAAATCCGAAGCCTCACCATTAAAAACCTAACAGTCAGCCAAAAATAGCCTAAGTCTGACCATAACCCTAGCCCTAACTCTGACCCTCACCCTAACAAGATCCCTGACCCTAACCCAAATGCTAACCACAATCCTGACCATAACCCTAAGACTAACTCCATGAAAAATAGACTAAGATTTAACCGGAGGCTGACCCCATTCCTAACCTCTAACCCTAACGCTGACACTGAACTTAACCCTAACCCTAATCCTAATCCTACCCTAACCCTAAACTTACAACGCTTATGGGCCAATCAAAAATACCCTAAACCTGACCCTAACCCGAATCCTAATGCTAACCCTAACACAGAGACTCAACGTAACCCCAGGCCAAACCCCAACCCCTAACCCTGACACTAAACCTGACCCCAATGCTGAACCGAATCCAAACCCTAATCATTACACTAGCCCTAAATTTACAAACCTTACGGTCCAATCAAAAACACCCAAAACCTTACCCTAACAGTCCAATCAAAAACAGCCGAAGCCTGACCCTAACCTTAACCATAAGGCTGACGCTAACCCTAACCCAAACATTAATTAGAGAATCATGGAATCGGAAGGTTGGAAAAGACCTCTGAGATCATCAAGTCCAACCGTTGACCCGACACCACCATGTCTACTAAACCATGTCCCAAAGTGCCACGTCTACGCGTCTTTTGAACGCCTCCAGGGATGGTGACTCCAGCACCTCTCTGGGCAGCCTGTTCCAACGCCTGACCACTCTGTCGGTGAAGAAATTTTTCCTCATAGCCAATCTAAACCTCCCCTGACGCAACTTGAGACCGTTTTCTCTTGTCCGTTTGCTAGTTAGTTGGGTGAAGAGACCAACGCCCACCTCACTACCACCTCCTTTGAGGGAGCTGTAGAGAGCCATCAGGTCTCCCCTCAGCCTCCTCTTCTCCGGGCTAAACAACCCCAGTTCCCTCAGCCGCTCCTCATCAGACTTCTTCTCTAGACCCTTCACCCGCTGCATTGCCCTTCTCTGGACGTGCTCCAGCAGCTCCATGTCGTTCTTCTAGCAAGGGGCCCAAAACTGAACACAGTTCTCGAGGTGCGGCCTCACCAGTGCCGAGTACGGGGGGACGATCACTGCCCTAGTCCCGCTGGCCACACGATTTCTGCTACAAGCCAGGGTGCTGTTGGCCACCTTGGCCACCTGCGCACGCTGCTGGCTCATCCTCAGCCGGCGCTCGACCAACAGCCCCAGGTCCTTTTCCGCCAGGCAGCTTTCCAGCCGCTCTTCTTTCCCAAGCCTGTAGCGTTGCCTGGGGTTGCTGTGAGCCAAGTGCAGGACCCGGCACTGAGCCTTGGTAAACCTCATAGAGCTGGTCTCAGCCCATCGATCCAGCCTGTGCAGATCCCTCTGCAGACCCTTCCTACCTTTCAGCAGATCAACACTCCCGCACAACTTGGTGTCGTCTGCGAACTTACTGAGGGCACACTCGAGCCCCTCGTCCAGATCATTGATAAAGATATTAAGGAGACCTGGCCCCAGTACTGAGCCCTGGGAAACACCGCTTCTGGGACTGGCCACCAAATGGATTCAAGTCCATTCACCAGAACTCTTTGGACCCGCCCATCCAGACCGTTGGGTTTTGGGGTTTTTTTGGTTTGTTTTTTTTTTTACACAACCTGCTTTCTTGGGTATGTAGAATTTCCACTGACATTGTGTTGGAAGTATTTGATCTTTCAGCTGATGAAAAGGCAGTCCTTTTTTTCAAATATTAAAAATTTCTTAGGTTTTCAGGCAGAGTTCCTCTGTCTGACCGTAACCCCCAGTGCCACCCCGAGAACTTCATCTGAGGTACTTGCCTGGGACTGCCAGCCATCGGCTAGGACCTGCAGGGAGAACAGAGTCCTTCAGGAGCTGCAGATGGAGCCCGAGCAGAGGGACGAGGGCACCGAAACTGCAATCAGATGTCTTGGGTCCCTGTAATAACAAAAAATAACCTGAGCCTAACCAAAACCTCAATCTTACAAACCATAGGGTCAAAGAGAAAATACCCTAAGCCTGACACTCAACCTAATCCCAACCCTAAACTTACAACCCTTACAGTCCAATCAAAAATACCCAAAGCCTGACCCTAATCCTAACCCTAAGATTAACCCTAACCCTGAACAGAACCCAAATGGATTCCTAGCCCAAACATTAACCTAGAGAGTAAACCTAACCCAAACCCTGACCCTAATCCCAACCCTAACCCTAACCCTGACCCTTACTCTAAACCCGACTCGGATCCTAATCCTAACCCCCAACCCCAACAAAAATGCTAACCTTAACAGGAAATCTAACCCTAGCCCGAAACCTATCCTAAGCCTAATCTTAACCCTAACCCTAAGCCTAAATTTACAATCCTTATGGCCCAATCAATCAAAAATACCGTCAAACTGAACCTCACCCTAAGCCTAACACTAACCATAAGGCTGACCCTAACCATAACCCAAGACCTAACCCTGACCCTAAAACCAACCCGAAATCCAATCCTAAACCTAACCCCAACACTAACCATACCCTGACCCTAACCCTGCGCCTAAACCTGATCCTTGCCCTAACTCTAACCATTACCCTAAACCTAACCCTAACCCTTGACCTAACCCTACCCTGACCCTAACCCGAACCCTAACCCTAAATTTACAAACTTGATGGTCTCATCAAAAATACCCTAAGCCTGACTCTAATCCTAATCCGAACCATAACCCAAACCCTAGGCATAACCCGAACCCACGTCCTAACCTTATCCTGACCCTAAACCCAAACCATGACCTAATGAAAAAGAGCCTGAAAAAGACTTGAGCCTTACCCCATTCTAACCAAAACCCTAACCCCTAACCACAACCGTGACGCTAAAACTAAACCGAACCCTCAACTTACAACCTTTATGGTGCAATCAAAAATACCCGAAGCCTGACCCTGACCCTGACCCTAACCCTAAACCTGGCCCTAACCCTAAACCTAAACCGGAACCTAATCCTTATCCTAACCCTAACCTTAAACTTACAAGCCTTACGGTCCAATCAAAAATACCCTAAGCCTGACCCTAACCCTAACCCTAGCCATAATCCTACCCTGACTCTAAACCTAACTCTAACCCTAACCCTAACTGTAAGACTGACCCTAAAATTTCAACCATTCCAGTCCAATCACAAATAGCCGAAGCCTAACCCTGATCCTAACCCTGAAGCCTACACTAACCCTAACCCTCACAGTTTAAGTAAAAATAACCTAAGCCTGACCCTAACTGTGACCCTGGGCCTAACCCTAACCATAAGCCTGACCCTAACCTTAACACTAACCTTAAGCCTGAAACCTAAGCCGGCCCTAACCCCAACCCTAAAGCTAACCCTAACCCTAAGTCTAACCCAAGGGCTGATCCAAACACTAATCCGAGGCCTAACCTGAACCCTAACGCTTACGATACTTACGGTCAACCAAAGATAGCCTAAGCGTCCCCCTGACTGGTACCCTGGGCCTGACCCGAACACTAATCCGAACCAGAAGGCTTACCCTTAAACTAACCCGAACCTTAAGGCTGACCCTAACCATAATCAAACCCTAACCTATAACCCAAACCCCAAGCTGACCCTTACCCAAACCTGAGGCCAAATCCGAAGCCTCACCATTAAAAACCTAACAGTCAGCCAAAAATAGCCTAAGTCTGACCATAACCCTAGCCCTAACTCTGACCCTCACCCTAACAAGATCCCTGACCCTAACCCAAATGCTAACCACAATCCTGACCATAACCCTAAGACTAACTCCATGAAAAATAGACTAAGATTTAACCGGAGGCTGACCCCATTCCTAACCTCTAACCCTAACGCTGACACTGAACTTAACCCCAACCATGAACCTAACCCTAATCCTAACCCTAAACTTACAACGCTTATGGGCCAATCAAAAATACCCTAAACCTGACCCTAACCCGAATCCTAATGCTAACCCTAACACAGAGACTCAACGTAACCCCAGGCCAAACCCCAACCCCTAACCCTGACACTAAACCTGACCCCAATGCTGAACCGAATCCAAACCCTAATCATTACACTAGCCCTAAATTTACAAACCTTACGGTCCAATCAAAAACACCCAAAACCTTACCCTAACAGTCCAATCAAAAACAGCCGAAGCCTGACCCTAACCTTAACCATAAGGCTGACGCTAACCCTAACCCAAACATTAATTAGAGAATCATGGAATCGGAAGGTTGGAAAAGACCTCTGAGATCATCAAGTCCAACCGTTGACCCGACACCACCATGTCTACTAAACCATGTCCCAAAGTGCCACGTCTACGCGTCTTTTGAACGCCTCCAGGGATGGTGACTCCAGCACCTCTCTGGGCAGCCTGTTCCAACGCCTGACCACTCTGTCGGTGAAGAAATTTTTCCTCATAGCCAATCTAAACCTCCCCTGACGCAACTTGAGACCGTTTTCTCTTGTCCGTTTGCTAGTTAGTTGGGTGAAGAGACCAACGCCCACCTCACTACCACCTCCTTTGAGGGAGCTGTAGAGAGCCATCAGGTCTCCCCTCAGCCTCCTCTTCTCCGGGCTAAACAACCCCAGTTCCCTCAGCCGCTCCTCATCAGACTTCTTCTCTAGACCCTTCACCCGCTGCATTGCCCTTCTCTGGACGTGCTCCAGCAGCTCCATGTCGTTCTTCTAGCAAGGGGCCCAAAACTGAACACAGTTCTCGAGGTGCGGCCTCACCAGTGCCGAGTACGGGGGGACGATCACTGCCCTAGTCCCGCTGGCCACACGATTTCTGCTACAAGCCAGGGTGCTGTTGGCCACCTTGGCCACCTGCGCACGCTGCTGGCTCATCCTCAGCCGGCGCTCGACCAACAGCCCCAGGTCCTTTTCCGCCAGGCAGCTTTCCAGCCGCTCTTCTTTCCCAAGCCTGTAGCGTTGCCTGGGGTTGCTGTGAGCCAAGTGCAGGACCCGGCACTGAGCCTTGGTAAACCTCATAGAGCTGGTCTCAGCCCATCGATCCAGCCTGTGCAGATCCCTCTGCAGACCCTTCCTACCTTTCAGCAGATCAACACTCCCGCACAACTTGGTGTCGTCTGCGAACTTACTGAGGGCACACTCGAGCCCCTCGTCCAGATCATTGATAAAGATATTAAGGAGACCTGGCCCCAGTACTGAGCCCTGGGAAACACCGCTTCTGGGACTGGCCACCAAATGGATTCAAGTCCATTCACCAGAACTCTTTGGACCCGCCCATCCAGACCGTTGGGTTTTGGGTTTTTTGGTTTGTTTTTTTTTTTTACACAACCTGCTTTCTTGGGTATGTAGAATTTCCACTGACATTGTGTTGGAAGTATTTGATCTTTCAGCTGATGAAAAGGCAGTCCTTTTTTTCAAATATTAAAAATTTCTTAGGTTTTCAGGCAGAGTTCCTCTGTCTGACCGTAACCCCCAGTGCCACCCCGAGAACTTCATCTGAGGTACTTGCCTGGGACTGCCAGCCATCGGCTAGGACCTGCAGGGAGAACAGAGTCCTTCAGGAGCTGCAGATGGAGCCCGAGCAGAGGGACGAGGGCACCGAAACTGCAATCAGATGTCTTGGGTCCCTGTAATAACAAAAAATAACCTGAGCCTAACCAAAACCTCAATCTTACAAACCATAGGGTCAAAGAGAAAATACCCTAAGCCTGACACTCAACCTAATCCCAACCCTAAACTTACAACCCTTACAGTCCAATCAAAAATACCCAAAGCCTGACCCTAATCCTAACCCTAAGATTAACCCTAACCCTGAACAGAACCCAAATGGATTCCTAGCCCAAACATTAACCTAGAGAGTAAACCTAACCCAAACCCTGACCCTAATCCCAACCCTAACCCTAACCCTGACCCTTACTCTAAACCCGACTCGGATCCTAATCCTAACCCCCAACCCCAACAAAAATGCTAACCTTAACAGGAAATCTAACCCTAGCCCGAAACCTATCCTAAGCCTAATCTTAACCCTAACCCTAAGCCTAAATTTACAATCCTTATGGCCCAATCAATCAAAAATACCGTCAAACTGAACCTCACCCTAAGCCTAACACTAACCATAAGGCTGACCCTAACCATAACCCAAGACCTAACCCTGACCCTAAAACCAACCCGAAATCCAATCCTAAACCTAACCCCAACACTAACCATACCCTGACCCTAACCCTGCGCCTAAACCTGATCCTTGCCCTAACTCTAACCATTACCCTAAACCTAACCCTAACCCTTGACCTAACCCTACCCTGACCCTAACCCGAACCCTAACCCTAAATTTACAAACTTGATGGTCTCATCAAAAATACCCTAAGCCTGACTCTAATCCTAATCCGAACCATAACCCAAACCCTAGGCATAACCCGAACCCACGTCCTAACCTTATCCTGACCCTAAACCCAAACCATGACCTAATGAAAAAGAGCCTGAAAAAGACTTGAGCCTTACCCCATTCTAACCAAAACCCTAACCCCTAACCACAACCGTGACGCTAAAACTAAACCGAACCCTCAACTTACAACCTTTATGGTGCAATCAAAAATACCCGAAGCCTGACCCTGACCCTGACCCTAACCCTAAACCTGGCCCTAACCCTAAACCTAAACCGGAACCTAATCCTTATCCTAACCCTAACCTTAAACTTACAAGCCTTACGGTCCAATCAAAAATACCCTAAGCCTGACCCTAACCCTAACCCTAGCCATAATCCTACCCTGACTCTAAACCTAACTCTAACCCTAACCCTAACTGTAAGACTGACCCTAAAATTTCAACCATTCCAGTCCAATCACAAATAGCCGAAGCCTAACCCTGATCCTAACCCTAAAGCCTACGCTAACCCTAACCCTCACAGTTTAAGTAAAAATAACCTAAGCCTGACCCTAACTGTGACCCTGGGCCTAACCCTAACCATAAGCCTGACCCTAACCTTAACACTAACCTTAAGCCTGAAACCTAAGCCGGCCCTAACCCCAACCCTAAAGCTAACCCTAACCCTAAGTCTAACCCAAGGGCTGATCCAAACACTAATCCGAGGCCTAACCTGAACCCTAACGCTTACGATACTTACGGTCAACCAAAGATAGCCTAAGCGTCCCCCTGACTGGTACCCTGGGCCTGACCCGAACACTAATCCGAACCAGAAGGCTTACCCTTAAACTAACCCGAACCTTAAGGCTGACCCTAACCATAATCAAACCCTAACCTATAACCCAAACCCCAAGCTGACCCTTACCCAAACCTGAGGCCAAATCCGAAGCCTCACCATTAAAAACCTAACAGTCAGCCAAAAATAGCCTAAGTCTGACCATAACCCTAGCCCTAACTCTGACCCTCACCCTAACAAGATCCCTGACCCTAACCCAAATGCTAACCACAATCCTGACCATAACCCTAAGACTAACTCCATGAAAAATAGACTAAGATTTAACCGGAGGCTGACCCCATTCCTAACCTCTAACCCTAACGCTGACACTGAACTTAACCCCAACCATGACCTAACCCTAACCCTAATCCTAACCCTAACCCTAAACTTACAACGCTTATGGGCCAATCAAAAATACCCTAAACCTGACCCTAACCCGAATCCTAATGCTAACCCTAACACAGAGACTCAACGTAACCCCAGGCCAAACCCCAACCCCTAACCCTGACACTAAACCTGACCCCAATGCTGAACCGAATCCAAACCCTAATCATTACACTAGCCCTAAATTTACAAACCTTACGGTCCAATCAAAAACACCCAAAACCTTACCCTAACAGTCCAATCAAAAACAGCCGAAGCCTGACCCTAACCTTAACCATAAGGCTGACGCTAACCCTAACCCAAACATTAATTAGAGAATCATGGAATCGGAAGGTTGGAAAAGACCTCTGAGATCATCAAGTCCAACCGTTGACCCGACACCACCATGTCTACTAAACCATGTCCCAAAGTGCCACGTCTACGCGTCTTTTGAACGCCTCCAGGGATGGTGACTCCAGCACCTCTCTGGGCAGCCTGTTCCAACGCCTGACCACTCTGTCGGTGAAGAAATTTTTCCTCATAGCCAATCTAAACCTCCCCTGACGCAACTTGAGACCGTTTTCTCTTGTCCGTTTGCTAGTTAGTTGGGTGAAGAGACCAACGCCCACCTCACTACCACCTCCTTTGAGGGAGCTGTAGAGAGCCATCAGGTCTCCCCTCAGCCTCCTCTTCTCCGGGCTAAACAACCCCAGTTCCCTCAGCCGCTCCTCATCAGACTTCTTCTCTAGACCCTTCACCCGCTGCATTGCCCTTCTCTGGACGTGCTCCAGCAGCTCCATGTCGTTCTTCTAGCAAGGGGCCCAAAACTGAACACAGTTCTCGAGGTGCGGCCTCACCAGTGCCGAGTACGGGGGGACGATCACTGCCCTAGTCCCGCTGGCCACACGATTTCTGCTACAAGCCAGGGTGCTGTTGGCCACCTTGGCCACCTGCGCACGCTGCTGGCTCATCCTCAGCCGGCGCTCGACCAACAGCCCCAGGTCCTTTTCCGCCAGGCAGCTTTCCAGCCGCTCTTCTTTCCCAAGCCTGTAGCGTTGCCTGGGGTTGCTGTGAGCCAAGTGCAGGACCCGGCACTGAGCCTTGGTAAACCTCATAGAGCTGGTCTCAGCCCATCGATCCAGCCTGTGCAGATCCCTCTGCAGACCCTTCCTACCTTTCAGCAGATCAACACTCCCGCACAACTTGGTGTCGTCTGCGAACTTACTGAGGGCACACTCGAGCCCCTCGTCCAGATCATTGATAAAGATATTAAGGAGACCTGGCCCCAGTACTGAGCCCTGGGAAACACCGCTTCTGGGACTGGCCACCAAATGGATTCAAGTCCATTCACCAGAACTCTTTGGACCCGCCCATCCAGACCGTTGGGTTTTGGGTTTTTTGGGTTGTTTTTTTTTTTTTTACACAACCTGCTTTCTTGGGTATGTAGAATTTCCACTGACATTGTGTTGGAAGTATTTGATCTTTCAGCTGATGAAAAGGCAGTCCTTTTTTTCAAATATTAAAAATTTCTTAGGTTTTCAGGCAGAGTTCCTCTGTCTGACCGTAACCCCCAGTGCCACCCCGAGAACTTCATCTGAGGTACTTGCCTGGGACTGCCAGCCATCGGCTAGGACCTGCAGGGAGAACAGAGTCCTTCAGGAGCTGCAGATGGAGCCCGAGCAGAGGGACGAGGGCACCGAAACTGCAATCAGATGTCTTGGGTCCCTGTAATAACAAAAAATAACCTGAGCCTAACCAAAACCTCAATCTTACAAACCATAGGGTCAAAGAGAAAATACCCTAAGCCTGACACTCAACCTAATCCCAACCCTAAACTTACAACCCTTACAGTCCAATCAAAAATACCCAAAGCCTGACCCTAATCCTAACCCTAAGATTAACCCTAACCCTGAACAGAACCCAAATGGATTCCTAGCCCAAACATTAACCTAGAGAGTAAACCTAACCCAAACCCTGACCCTAATCCCAACCCTAACCCTAACCCTGACCCTTACTCTAAACCCGACTCGGATCCTAATCCTAACCCCCAACCCCAACAAAAATGCTAACCTTAACAGGAAATCTAACCCTAGCCCGAAACCTATCCTAAGCCTAATCTTAACCCTAACCCTAAGCCTAAACTTACAATCCTTATGGCCCAATCAATCAAAAATACCGTCAAACTGAACCTCACCCTAAGCCTAACACTAACCATAAGGCTGACCCTAACCATAACCCAAGACCTAACCCTGACCCTAAAACCAACCCGAAATCCAATCCTAAACCTAACCCCAACACTAACCATACCCTGACCCTAACCCTGCGCCTAAACCTGATCCTTGCCCTAACTCTAACCATTACCCTAAACCTAACCCTAACCCTTGACCTAACCCTACCCTGACCCTAACCCTAACCCTAACCCTAAATTTACAAACTTGATGGTCTCATCAAAAATACCCTAAGCCTGACTCTAATCCTAATCCGAACCATAACCCAAACCCTAGGCATAACCCGAACCCACGTCCTAACCTTATCCTGACCCTAAACCCAAACCATGACCTAATGAAAAAGAGCCTGAAAAAGACTTGAGCCTTACCCCATTCTAACCAAAACCCTAACCCCTAACCACAACCGTGACGCTAAAACTAAACCGAACCCTCAACTTACAACCTTTATGGTGCAATCAAAAATACCCGAAGCCTGACCCTGACCCTGACCCTGACCCTAAACCTGGCCCTAACCCTAAACCTAAACCGGAACCTAATCCTTATCCTAACCCTAACCTTAAACTTACAAGCCTTACGGTCCAATCAAAAATACCCTAAGCCTGACCCTAACCCTAACCCTAGCCATAATCCTACCCTGACTCTAAACCTAACTCTAACCCTAACCCTAACTGTAAGACTGACCCTAAAATTTCAACCATTCCAGTCCAATCACAAATAGCCGAAGCCTAACCCTGATCCTAACCCTAAAGCCTACGCTAACCCTAACCCTCACAGTTTAAGTAAAAATAACCTAAGCCTGACCCTAACTGTGACCCTGGGCCTAACCCTAACCATAAGCCTGACCCTAACCTTAACACTAACCTTAAGCCTGAAACCTAAGCCGGCCCTAACCCCAACCCTAAAGCTAACCCTAACCCTAAGTCTAACCCAAGGGCTGATCCAAACACTAATCCGAGGCCTAACCTGAACCCTAACGCTTACGATACTTACGGTCAACCAAAGATAGCCTAAGCGTCCCCCTGACTGGTACCCTGGGCCTGACCCGAACACTAATCCGAACCAGAAGGCTTACCCTTAAACTAACCCGAACCTTAAGGCTGACCCTAACCATAATCAAACCCTAACCTATAACCCAAACCCCAAGCTGACCCTTACCCAAACCTGAGGCCAAATCCGAAGCCTCACCATTAAAAACCTAACAGTCAGCCAAAAATAGCCTAAGTCTGACCATAACCCTAGCCCTAACTCTGACCCTCACCCTAACAAGATCCCTGACCCTAACCCAAATGCTAACCACAATCCTGACCATAACCCTAAGACTAACTCCATGAAAAATAGACTAAGATTTAACCGGAGGCTGACCCCATTCCTAACCTCTAACCCTAACGCTGACACTGAACTTAACCCTAACCCTAATCCTCACCCTAACCCTAAACTTACAACGCTTATGGGCCAATCAAAAATACCCTAAACCTGACCCTAACCCGAATCCTAATGCTAACCCTAACACAGGGACTCAACGTAACCCCAGGCCAAACCCCAACCCCTAACCCTGACACTAAACCTGACCCCAATGCTGAACCGAATCCAAACCCTAATCATTACACTAGCCCTAAATTTACAAACCTTACGGTCCAATCAAAAACACCCAAAACCTTACCCTAACAGTCCAATCAAAAACAGCCGAAGCCTGACCCTAACCTTAACCATAAGGCTGACGCTAACCCTAACCCAAACATTAATTAGAGAATCATGGAATCGGAAGGTTGGAAAAGACCTCTGAGATCATCAAGTCCAACCGTTGACCCGACACCACCATGTCTACTAAACCATGTCCCAAAGTGCCACGTCTACGCGTCTTTTGAACGCCTCCAGGGATGGTGACTCCAGCACCTCTCTGGGCAGCCTGTTCCAACGCCTGACCACTCTGTCGGTGAAGAAATTTTTCCTCATAGCCAATCTAAACCTCCCCTGACGCAACTTGAGACCGTTTTCTCTTGTCCGTTTGCTAGTTAGTTGGGTGAAGAGACCAACGCCCACCTCACTACCACCTCCTTTGAGGGAGCTGTAGAGAGCCATCAGGTCTCCCCTCAGCCTCCTCTTCTCCGGGCTAAACACCCCAGTTCCCTCAGCCGCTCCTCATCAGACTTCTTCTCTAGACCCTTCACCCGCTGCATTGCCCTTCTCTGGACGTGCTCCAGCACCTCCATGTCGTTCTTCTAGCAAGGGGCCCAAAACTGAACACAGTTCTCGAGGTGCGGCCTCACCAGTGCCGAGTACGGGGGGACGATCACTGCCCTAGTCCCGCTGGCCACACGATTTCTGCTACAAGCCAGGGTGCTGTTGGCCACCTTGGCCACCTGCGCACGCTGCTGGCTCATCCTCAGCCGGCGCTCGACCAACAGCCCCAGGTCCTTTTCCGCCAGGCAGCTTTCCAGCCGCTCTTCTTTCCCAAGCCTGTAGCGTTGCCTGGGGTTGCTGTGAGCCAAGTGCAGGACCCGGCACTGAGCCTTGGTAAACCTCATAGAGCTGGTCTCAGCCCATCGATCCAGCCTGTGCAGATCCCTCTGCAGACCCTTCCTACCTTTCAGCAGATCAACACTCCCGCACAACTTGGTGTCGTCTGCGAACTTACTGAGGGCACACTCGAGCCCCTCGTCCAGATCATTGATAAAGATATTAAGGAGACCTGGCCCCAGTACTGAGCCCTGGGAAACACCGCTTCTGGGACTGGCCACCAAATGGATTCAAGTCCATTCACCAGAACTCTTTGGACCCGCCCATCCAGACCGTTGGGTTTTGGGGTTTTTTGGGTTGTTTTTTTTTTTTACACAACCTGCTTTCTTGGGTATGTAGAATTTCCACTGACATTGTGTTGGAAGTATTTGATCTTTCAGCTGATGAAAAGGCAGTCCTTTTTTTCAAATATTAAAAATTTCTTAGGTTTTCAGGCAGAGTTCCTCTGTCTGACCGTAACCCCCAGTGCCACCCCGAGAACTTCATCTGAGGTACTTGCCTGGGACTGCCAGCCATCGGCTAGGACCTGCAGGGAGAACAGAGTCCTTCAGGAGCTGCAGATGGAGCCCGAGCAGAGGGACGAGGGCACCGAAACTGCAATCAGATGTCTTGGGTCCCTGTAACAACAAAAAATAACCTGAGCCTAACCAAAACCTCAATCTTACAAACCATAGGGTCAAAGAGAAAATACCCTAAGCCTGACACTCAACCTAATCCCAACCCTAAACTTACAACCCTTACAGTCCAATCAAAAATACCCAAAGCCTGACCCTAATCCTAACCCTAAGATTAACCCTAACCCTGAACAGAACCCAAATGGATTCCTAGCCCAAACATTAACCTAGAGAGTAAACCTAACCCAAACCCTGACCCTAATCCCAACCCTAACCCTAACCCTGACCCTTACTCTAAACCCGACTCGGATCCTAATCCTAACCCCCAACCCCAACAAAAATGCTAACCTTAACAGGAAATCTAACCCTAGCCCGAAACCTATCCTAAGCCTAATCTTAACCCTAACCCTAAGCCTAAATTTACAATCCTTATGGCCCAATCAATCAAAAATACCGTCAAACTGAACCTCACCCTAAGCCTAACACTAACCATAAGGCTGACCCTAACCATAACCCAAGACCTAACCCTGACCCTAAAACCAACCCGAAATCCAATCCTAAACCTAACCCCAACACTAACCATACCCTGACCCTAACCCTGCGCCTAAACCTGATCCTTGCCCTAACTCTAACCATTACCCTAAACCTAACCCTAACCCTTGACCTAACCCTACCCTGACCCTAACCCTAACCCTAACCCTAAATTTACAAACTTGATGGTCTCATCAAAAATACCCTAAGCCTGACTCTAATCCTAATCCGAACCCTAACCATAACCCAAACCCTAGGCATAACCCGAACCCACGTCCTAACCTTATCCTGACCCTAAACCCAAACCATGACCTAATGAAAAAGAGCCTGAAAAAGACTTGAGCCTTACCCCATTCTAACCAAAACCCTAACCCCTAACCACAACCGTGACGCTAAAACTAAACCGAACCCTCAACTTACAACCTTTATGGTGCAATCAAAAATACCCGAAGCCTGACCCTGACCCTGACCCTAACCCTAAACCTGGCCCTAACCCTAAACCTAAACCGGAACCTAATCCTTATCCTAACCCTAACCTTAAACTTACAAGCCTTACGGTCCAATCAAAAATACCCTAAGCCTGACCCTAACCCTAACCCTAGCCATAATCCTACCCTGACTCTAAACCTAACTCTAACCCTAACCCTAACTGTAAGACTGACCCTAAAATTTCAACCATTCCAGTCCAATCACAAATAGCCTAACCCTGATCCTAACCCTAAAGCCTACACTAACCCTAACCCTCACAGTTTAAGTAAAAATAACCTAAGCCTGACCCTAACTGTGACCCTGGGCCTAACCCTAACCATAAGCCTGACCCTAACCTTAACACTAACCTTAAGCCTGAAACCTAAGCCGGCCCTAACCCCAACCCTAAAGCTAACCCTAACCCTAAGTCTAACCCAAAGGCTGATCCAAACACTAATCCGAGGCCTAACCTGAACCCTAACGCTTACGATACTTACGGTCAACCAAAGATAGCCTAAGCGTCCCCCTGACTGGTACCCTGGGCCTGACCCGAACACTAATCCGAACCAGAAGGCTTACCCTTAAACTAACCCGAACCTTAAGGCTGACCCTAACCATAATCAAACCCTAACCTATAACCCAAACCCCAAGCTGACCCTTACCCAAACCTGAGGCCAAATCCGAAGCCTCACCATTAAAAACCTAACAGTCAGCCAAAAATAGCCTAAGTCTGACCATAACCCTAGCCCTAACTCTGACCCTCACCCTAACAAGATCCCTGACCCTAACCCAAATGCTAACCACAATCCTGACCATAACCCTAAGACTAACTCCATGAAAAATAGACTAAGATTTAACCGGAGGCTGACCCCATTCCTAACCTCTAACCCTAACGCTGACACTGAACTTAACCCTAACCCTAACCCTACCCTAACCCTAAAAACTTACAACGCTTATGGGCCAATCAAAAATACCCTAAACCTGACCCTAACCCGAATCCTAATGCTAACCCTAACACAGGGACTCAACGTAACCCCAGGCCAAACCCCAACCCCTAACCCTGACACTAAACCTGACCCCAATGCTGAACCGAATCCAAACCCTAATCATTACACTAGCCCTAAATTTACAAACCTTACGGTCCAATCAAAAACACCCAAAACCTTACCCTAACAGTCCAATCAAAAACAGCCGAAGCCTGACCCTAACCTTAACCATAAGGCTGACGCTAACCCTAACCCAAACATTAATTAGAGAATCATGGAATCGGAAGGTTGGAAAAGACCTCTGAGATCATCAAGTCCAACCGTTGACCCGACACCACCATGTCTACTAAACCATGTCCCAAAGTGCCACGTCTACGCGTCTTTTGAACGCCTCCAGGGATGGTGACTCCAGCACCTCTCTGGGCAGCCTGTTCCAACGCCTGACCACTCTGTCGGTGAAGAAATTTTTCCTCATAGCCAATCTAAACCTCCCCTGACGCAACTTGAGACCGTTTTCTCTTGTCCGTTTGCTAGTTAGTTGGGTGAAGAGACCAACGCCCACCTCACTACCACCTCCTTTGAGGGAGCTGTAGAGAGCCATCAGGTCTCCCCTCAGCCTCCTCTTCTCCGGGCTAAACAACCCCAGTTCCCTCAGCCGCTCCTCATCAGACTTCTTCTCTAGACCCTTCACCCGCTGCATTGCCCTTCTCTGGACGTGCTCCAGCAGCTCCATGTCGTTCTTCTAGCAAGGGGCCCAAAACTGAACACAGTTCTCGAGGTGCGGCCTCACCAGTGCCGAGTACGGGGGGACGATCACTGCCCTAGTCCCGCTGGCCACACGATTTCTGCTACAAGCCAGGGTGCTGTTGGCCACCTTGGCCACCTGCGCACGCTGCTGGCTCATCCTCAGCCGGCGCTCGACCAACAGCCCAGGTCCTTTTCCGCCAGGCAGCTTTCCAGCCGCTCTTCTTTCCCAAGCCTGTAGCGTTGCCTGGGGTTGCTGTGAGCCAAGTGCAGGACCCGGCACTGAGCCTTGGTAAACCTCATAGAGCTGGTCTCAGCCCATCGATCCAGCCTGTGCAGATCCCTCTGCAGACCCTTCCTACCTTTCAGCAGATCAACACTCCCGCACAATTGGTGTCGTCTGCGAACTTACTGAGGGCACACTCGAGCCCCTCGTCCAGATCATTGATAAAGATATTAAGGAGACCTGGCCCCAGTACTGAGCCCTGGGAAACACCGCTTCTGGGACTGGCCACCAAATGGATTCAAGTCCATTCACCAGAACTCTTTGGACCCGCCCATCCAGACCGTTGGGTTTGGGGTTTTTTGGTTTGTTTTTTTTTTTTACACAACCTGCTTTCTTGGGTATGTAGAATTTCCACTGACATTGTGTTGGAAGTATTTGATCTTTCAGCTGATGAAAAGGCAGTCCTTTTTTTCAAATATTAAAAATTTCTTAGGTTTTCAGGCAGAGTTCCTCTGTCTGACCGTAACCCCCAGTGCCACCCCGAGAACTTCATCTGAGGTACTTGCCTGGGACTGCCAGCCATCGGCTAGGACCTGCAGGGAGAACAGAGTCCTTCAGGAGCTGCAGATGGAGCCCGAGCAGAGGGACGAGGGCACCGAAACTGCAATCAGATGTCTTGGGTCCCTGTAATAACAAAACATAACCTGAGCCTAACCAAAACCTCAATCTTACAAACCATAGGGTCAAAGAGAAAATACCCTAAGCCTGACACTCAACCTAATCCCAACCCTAAACTTACAACCCTTACAGTCCAATCAAAAATACCCAAAGCCTGACCCTAATCCTAACCCTAAGATTAACCCTAACCCTGAACAGAACCCAAATGGATTCCTAGCCCAAACATTAACCTAGAGAGTAACCTAACCCAAACCCTGACCCTAATCCCAACCCTAACCCTAACCCTGACCCTTACTCTAAACCCGACTCGGATCCTAATCCTAACCCCCAACCCCAACAAAAAATGCTAACCTTAACAGGAAATCTAACCTTAAGCCCGAAACCTATCCTAAGCCTAATCTTAACCCTAACCCTAAGCCTAAATTTACAATCCTTATGGCCCAATCAATCAAAAATACCGTCAAACTGAACCTCACCCTAAGCCTAACACTAACCATAAGGCTGACCCTAACCATAACCCAAGACCTAACCCTGACCCTAAAACCAACCGAAATCCAATCCTAAACCTAACCCCAACACTAACCATACCCTGACCCTAACCCTGCGCCTAAACCTGATCCTTGCCCTAACTCTAACCATTACCTAAACCTAACCCTAACCCTAGACCTAACCCTACCCTGACCCTAACCCGAACCCTAACCCTAAAATTTACAAACTTGATGGTCTCATCAAAAATACCCTAAGCCTGACTCTAATCCTAATCCGAACCCTAACCAAACCCAAACTAGGCATAACCCGAACCCACGTTCTAACCTTATCCTGACCCTAAACCCAAACCATGACCTAATGAAAAAGAGCCTGAAAAAGACTTGAGCCTTACCCCATTCTAACCAAAACCCTAACCCCTAACCACAACCGTGACGCTAAAACTAAACCGAACCCTAAACTTACAACCTTTATGGTGCAATCAAAAATACCCGAAGCCTGACCCTGACCCTGACCCTGACCCTAACCTAACCCTAACCCTTGACCTAACCCTACCCTAAACCGGAACCTAATCCTTATCCTAACCCTAACCTTAAACTTACAAGCCTTACGGTCCAATCAAAAATACCCTAAGCCTGACCCTAACCCTAACCCTAGCCATAATCCTACCCTGACTCTAAACCTAACTCTAACCCTAACCCTAACTGTAAGACTGACCCTAAAATTTCAACCATTCCAGTCCAATCACAAATAGCGAAGCCTAACCTGATCCAAACCCTAAAGCCTACACTAACCCTAACCCTCACAGTTTAAGTAAAATAACCTAAGCCTGACCCTAACTGTGACCCTGGGCCTAACCCTAACCATAAGCCTGACCCTAACCTTAACACTAACCTTAACCCAAAGTCTAACCCAAGGGCTGATCCAAACACTAATCTGAGGCCTAACCTGAACCCTAACGCTTACGATACTTACGGTCAACCAAAGATAGCCTAAGCGTCCCCCTGACTGTTAACCCTGGGCCTGACCCTAACACTATCCGAACCAGAAGGCTTACCTTAAACTAACCCGACCTTAAGGCTGACCCTAACCATAATCAAACCCTAACTATTAACCCAAACCCCAAGCTGACCCTTACCAAACCTGAGGCCAAATCCGAAGCCTCACCATTAAAAAACCTAACAGTCAGCCAA